>NW_026712396.1:1810000-1880000 GCF_030504385.1 Musca domestica
TTATTATTATTATTTATTATTATTATTATTATTATTATTATTATTATTATTATTATTATTATTATTATATTATTATTATTATTATTATTATTATTATTATTATTATTATTATTATTATTATTGTTTTTATTATTATTATTATTATTATTATTATTATTATTATTATTATTATTATTATTATTATTATTATTATATTTATTTTATTATTATTATTATTATTATTATTATTATTATTATTATTATTATATTATTATTATTATTATTATATTATTATTATTATTATTATTATTATTATTATTATTATTATTATTATTATTATTATTATTATTATTATTATTATATTATTATATTATTATTATTATATTATTATTTTATTATTATTATTATTATTATTATTATTATTATTATTATTATTGTTATATATTATTATTATTATTATTATTATTATTATTATTATTATTATTATTATTATTATTATTATTATTATTATTAATTATAATTATTATAATTATTATAATTATATATAATTATAATTTAAAGTTCAAAGGTCTAAATATGCCGAAGCATTTGTATCTTTTAAATTCGGACTTGTATTGCCCATTTGGTGCACAATTGATTTGAAATCGGATAAAGATATATATGGGAGCTATATTCAAATCGGAACCGATCTCGATAAAATTTAGCAAATGTATTCTGAGCTGTATTTGATATATTTCCCTGAATATTGTTGTTACGGAGTGCATATTACGGCTGTGGGTAACAAATACAACAAATCGGATGAACAGTATATATGGGAGCTATAGCTATATCTGAACCGATCTTCACCAAATTTGGTATACTACCTTCTAGACTCAATTCGGTCGTATGTGCCAAATTTCATCCCATTTGGGCAAATATTAGATGTTTGGTGCACAATAAAAGGTAAATCGGACGAAGTTATATATGGGAGATATGTCCAAATCGATATATACCGATCTCGATAAAATTTAGCCAAGGTATATCTGAGCTGTATTTGATATATTTCCCTGAATATCATTGTTACGGAGTGCATATTACGGCTGCGGAGGACAAAAATAACAAATCGGCTGAATAATATATATGGGAGCTATAGCTATATCTGAAACGATTTCGATCAAATTTGGCATACTTATTTTCAGGCCTTATTTGGTTGTATGTGCAAAATTCCATACTATTCGGGCTGATATTACACGTTTGGTTCACAATAAAAGGCAAATCGGACGAAGATATATATGGGAGCTATATCTTAATTTTTACCAATTATCTCCAATTTCAATAGGGTTCGTCCTTGGGCCAAACAAATGATTTGTGCAAAATTTCATCTCAATCGGATACTGGTTTTTGAAATAATTTAAAATAATGGTCGCATTAAATAACTAAAAATCGGAAAAAAATATATAAAACTATTTTCTTAAGGATATTTTATGGGGATCGGGATTCCTTCAGGATTCCAAAAAATAGTTTTAATTGCACCCTTGCACCTTTAAAAGTTCCTGAAAATTCTTGCTTCACATTTATAAAAGGTGAGTCTTTTTCCCATCCTTTTTAGCCACCCCTCGTTAGCATTGTTTGGGTAATTATTATGGAATAAATTTAATATTCTCGTTGTTGCTCTTTTTTTTGTTTTTGTTTTTGGCAATTTATAACACATTCTGTTTAACAAATTTTTTGTAATATTTTTTTTTTGTTCTACCTTTTTTCTTTTTTTTTTCTTGGTCTACTAACACGACTTGACTCTTTATGGTACGGCTTTGAACTTGTTAATATTTATGATACACCCACATCCAGTGGAACGGAATATTTTATGGATCGATAAAAAATGTGGGGGATAAACGGTGAGAGAGAGAGAGGGGAGAGAGACGGCAATGAAGGGAGCAGAGATTGCTTCGGTTTTGTCACAACAGCTATTCGAAGGCGGTTTTTATTAATGACTGGCTGTAAATTCCCCAGTTTCTCTGCTTCTCGTCGGTTTTGACATTGGCAGAGACCAGGTATTAGGATTTTTGTTTACATTGTTTGCGAGATGGCAAATCAGCACAAAAATAAACAGCTTTTTAGAGGAGTTGTTTTTGGAGTATTTTTTTTTAATTTTTTTTTTGTTGCTCTGTAGCAGACCTCAAAATGCTGGAGCATGAGACAAACTAATTTGCTTAACTGGCAATGTCATTGCTGTAGAAAAAAAAATAAGGAATTCAAAATCTCTTCAGAATCTCATAATTAAGTTTCCAATGATCATTAATTCAAATAAATCCTTCTTCTTAATCACAACCTTAATGATCATCCCCATCATCATCATCATCACCATCCACCATGATGTTGATGATAATGACAAATAATTTATGTTCCCGATAGTTATCATAATCTCAGGTTCTGCCGTTTGTTTTGTGATTTAGCTTCCCTGAGCTCTGCTTGTGTGTATGTGCCTCGAAAAGCCCATCCAGCAGATGACTCATCCACGGGATTTTTATGGCCCTCGCCGTTTATAGTTTTGCTGTGTTCATTGTCTTGCCTTGCCATGTCTTTTGTGTACAGGTTTCTCTGGCTGATGTTTCCTCCTGCTGGACCTTCTTAGAGGGGAGTGTACATGTGCGTGTGCCTGTGTGTGTGGATTTTTATTATTTTTGGCACGATCTCAAAATTTCATTTCATATGTGTTTATCGACGGTAGGAGAAAAAAAACCAAAACGCAAAACCAGGAAAAAATACCCCGTCCAACCAGATGATGTTTACTCAAAGTTTAGCCAGCCAGCCAACCAGCTACTGTTCAAAATCCAATGATCATGATGCTGATAAAAAAAAACGCAAAACTTGTGGAATACAAATTTGCCAAGTGCGTGTGTGAGGACATATAAATTCAGTTCCGCCAAAAATTATGAATCATTAATGGCGCATAAAGAACACCGGGAGAGGTGTGAATTTGGTTGATGAGCATGAACAAAGGATAATAACTTGCAAATGGATTGCAAACAAAAATAAGTTGCGAATTTTTTACTTAAATTCAACAAAGAAAACTGAAAATTTGAATTGAAAACCTGGAAAACCGGGTTAAAATCCAAAAAAACCCGGGTGGCATGTACCGAAAACCCGGTTATTAAAATGGAGAAACTGTGTATACATAACATTTTCTCATTCACTTAACAAAAAAGCTGAACATCCTAAGAAAACCGGGTTAACATTGAAAAAAACCGGTTCACAAGTACTGAAACCCGGTTATCAAAATAAAGAAACTATGAATACATAGTAGATTATTTTTTTATTTAACAAATAAACGGAAAATACGAAGCAAACCGATTTGAAATCCAAGAAAACCGTGTTAAATTTAAAAAAACCGGTTCTAAAGTACCGAAAACCCGGTTTTTAAAATGGAGAAGCTATGTGTTCACAGCATTTTTTTTCATTCATTTAACAAAGAAACGGAAAATACCAACATAACCGGGTTAAAAACCAACATAACCGAGTTGAAATGGAAAAAACTGAAACTGAAAATGGAGAAACTATGAATACATAGCACTTTTTTCTTTTATTGAACAAAGATACCGAAAGTTATAAAGCAAACCGGTTTAAAATTCAAGAAAATCGGGTTAAAGTTGAAAAAACGGTTCATAAGTATTGAAAACCGGTTATAAAAATTGGGGAACTGATTAAAAAATTCATAAAATATCAAAATTTAATAATCACCTCGCATATTTTTTTTTAGTTTAAGTAATTTATTTTTTCCGTAAAATTTTTCCGAAACAAAATATTTAATGAAAAAATTAAGTATTAATTTAATTAAATTTAATTCAAAAATATTTCCGAGGATGAATATTTTTCTTAGAAACAATTTTCATTTTTCCGCGCTATTTTTTACTACACGAAACTAAAAAAATATCGCAGGAAAAATCTCTGCAGGAACTTATTTTATTTCATGTTTTCCTCAAATGTACACCTTGTCGTATGAGTATTATTAATTATTGGGTATCTTTAGAATTTCGGTCATAACTTCTAAAATATATAACATTTTTATAATTTTTAAATGGATTTAGAAGCTTAACAAAGCAGTCTAGCCGCATGTTGATACGAGTTAATAACAAATCATATCTAAAGTTGTAGAAAATTCACGAACTTTTCAAAATTAATTTAGTAAAAAAATTCACGTCAATGGAATTGGTTGAAAACCTTAGATTTTTTGTCAGTAATATCAGAGCACACACATGAGGACTTCAGCAGGGTGTTTCCTAATGACTTCAATTAAATCATATACATAATTTATATTTGGTTCTATAAAAAACCACTATCTAAAAATAAGGTCTGTTAAAATATTCTCCAGAGAAAATCTCCCAAAAACTGCTACCAAATACTGGTCCATAAATATTGTATTTCGCATCAGATATCGATAAAAACCTCCGTTGAATAATTTTTCTTTAGAAAAATATTTGTCCCAAGTGGGATAGAATTTTTGTAGTTTTATAAAACAAATTTGAACTTATTTTATATAACAATTTCTTTGATGTATACCACGGCGTATAAGTAAATTTACCTATTGAATACCTTTAGTATTTTATTCATAACTTTTAAACCATATAAAACATTTTTAAACTTTCGGCGGATTTGGAAGATCAACTTAATATTTGTATCTGCATAATAGCTAAAACTAATAAAAAAGCATAAATAAATGTTTAGGTGCCAAAATACTGGTAGTCTTTTTAAATTATATTTACGAAATATTATTTGAAATAACTTTTCCTATTTTTTGTAGTTAAAATTCGCGAAGGTACTGATTTTTTTGTAAAAAAAAAGTTGTCCCTGGTAGGATGGGAATTCTTGCTGTGGATCAAAAAAATTAAAGCGAAATCTTTACCGGAACCCATTATATTTAAAAAATTATTTTATGGACACAAGGGCGTATAAGTGTTATTAATTATTGTGCACCTTTAGTAATTTACTCATAACTTCCAAACCGTATAACATTTTTGTAAACTTTTAACGGATTCTGAAGGCCAAGAAAATAATCTCCACGAAAAAAAGCAACCATTAAAATAAAACTAAATTCAAATGAGCAAAAAGTTAACGTACTTTTGGAAAAAACAATTTTATAAAAAATGTCAAACTTAAATCAAACTTAATAGAAATACTATTTTATTCCAAAGAATTTTATGGTTCTATTAATTATAATACTAACTAAAAATCGCCCATAATTTTGCTAATTCATGGCAAACATTTTCTGTGAAATTCTAAATCTAAAACCTGGACTCCGCTTTTATGTTTTATATTATTTTCTTTTTTTCCGCTAAACCTCGTTAATATTTTTTAATCACTTAAAGAGGCAACGGTTTCAAAATATATCACTTTCATAATTTCCCGTAGTTGTAAAGCTTAGCTTCAGCCATAAAACAATAACAATTCGCCGCCAAAATCTTTTCAGGGACCTATTTTATTTAATTATTTCTTTCAAGGAACATTATGGCGTATAAGTATTATTAATTATTGGGTAACTTTACTAAATTGCTCATAACTTCTAAACCTTATAACATTTTTGTAAACTTTTAACGTATTTCGAAGCTCAACAAAATAAACTATAAGAAAAATAACAACAATTAAAACTTAATTTAATTGAAATGAGTAAAAAATTAACAAACTTTATGAAACTAATTTTAGAGAATATGTCATGCTCAAGGAACTTGGTAGTTTTTGTTGACAGTTAAGTGTAGTTTTATTAATTATAGTCCATTACTTATCCATTTATAACAGTGGCATTGTTTTTCTGTAGTAAACTTCAAACCTTGACCCCGTTTAACATTGCTAAAAAATTGTGAACAATTTTCAATCACTTACGGAGGCAACAGCTTAATGCCAATTTTAAAATATATCACTTGCAGTTTTTCTCTACGTCTCAGTTGTAAACTTTTGTTTTTGACTTTGGTTTTTTTTATTCTCTTTTGGTCCCAACATGTCAAGCCAAGTATTTCAATATGAAATTGGATTATTGTGACCAGTTTTCTTGGCTGGGTCTGTGGTGTGTTCTTGGTGGGTTGTTGTCGTTCAAATTGCAAGTACTTTGACACAAACGATTAATTGCTTCTAAGACTTGTTATCCGAAAATGCATTTGAACAGACACACATACCGACACAACTCTGCAGAGTTGAAAGAACGAACATAACAGTGACATTGAGAATTTGGTTTTGAAAAGCGAAAAAAAAAATAAGGCGGATTATTTTTAAAACTTATTTTTATTTTGTTTTATTTTTTTTTTTTTTTTTTGCTTTAAGAATTTTCACTTATTTTTTATTTAATTTAATATGACATTTTATTATGCATTGATAGTTTTTTTCTCGCTCCACCAGTTCTTTTTTTTCGTTTCCAAGGAAATCTTTGGCTTAGCATTGTCGCACTGATGTACACACACATAACTTGAATATGACAATCTCTGGTCTTTGGGTTATTTTGAAGGTCTCTGTCTTTCATTTTTTTCTACAATGCCTTGATGCAGAGAAGTGAAGGTTAGGTTTTTTAAATTTTATGCAAAACATAAATTTCTTTGCTTAATCGTAGGATAAACTCTTTTTTTGACTTGAACAAAATGGCATTGATGATTTTGTTGTCATGGCTTAACATTGCATCCATCCTCTTCGAAGAGCAATTTATGAAATATTAAAAAAAAGAGGTTTTCAAGGCAAACGTCAGCCATTAAGGTAGGATGATCCCAAAGACGGCTTAATATGTAAAGTCTTTTCTTTAAACAAATTAATATTCAGGCTCACAAAAAGTCATAAAAGTAGAGTGGTTTGATTGTGAAAAAAGTTCTTCAAAAGCCTGAATTGGAATTCCTTCTACAAAATAATCTCTAAAATCCATAGAAAATTGGCACTCAAAAATTCTCAAATGCTGAGCTAAAGAGGCTTAGCTTAAGAAAAAATACTCACTGCATCTTTTTTTTATTGATCAGGGTTATTTCTATAGGCAAAGATAACACGAAAAAATAAATAAAATCCAATATCAATATTTCCTAAAACGTGTCAGATTTCACATCGATATTCTTGAATAATCAAAGGCTATGCAATTTCGGTTTTTGATCTATAGTCCTGAGAACTCAAAAGCTTTGAAAAATTATAAAAAAGTTAATTAATAAAAATACCACAGTCAAATTACTAAAGGCACCATGGAATTAATAATAGTCATACGCCCCTATGGTCAAATAATTTGATTTCTCTTAAATCCCTGTTCTAGTCACAATTTTGATTACTTTTTTGGAACTTTTGCGACTTTCCAATACTAATTTATGTGATTTAAGAATTACCTCAAAGTGTGTGGTAGATCCTTTCTGTACAAATTGTTTTGCGGAAAAGAAAATTAATCTAAGTCCTTTAATATTTGTCTCTTAGAGACATAGAATCACGTTTGCCAAATTGTAAGATACTCATATAATTATTTATGTTTCTGTGGTAGATACATAAAATCTCAAAAGCTTGCGATACATGTTAAAAAATCTATTAAAAAACGTAACTGGAAAAATTAAGAAATGTAATACCATAATGGCAAAAATATTTTGAAATATGGCTAAATATCATATCAATTAACATTGTGAATGGACGATTATTTATTTTCCATTTATGCTCCGTAATCTCGAGTACTCAAAAGCTTTGAAAAATTACAAAAAAGTTCATTAATAAAAATTTTACAGCCAAAATGCTGAAAGTACCATTGAATTAATAATAGTCATACGCCCCCTTGGTCAAAAAATTAGATTACTGTAAAACCCTTTTTAGACTCACATTTTTAATGACTTTTTTTGGAATTTTCAATTCTTCAATACAAATTTATATCATGGCAGAATCACACCAAAACTGGAAGTAAATCCTTTTTGGTAAAACCTGAGGTTATGTTAGACGTAACTGGCAAAATAATGTCTAATATTTTGGAATATTCCTAAATAAGGTTAAATATCAAATAGTTTAACTTTGTAAGTTTATGATTCCTTATTTTTCATTTATGCACAGTAGTCCCAAGAACTCAAAAACTTTTAAAAGTTATAAAAATACCCATTGATAAAAAGTCCACAGCCAAAATACTAAAGATACAATAGAATTAATAATAGTCATACGCTCACATGGCCAAATAATTGAATTGCTCTAAAAATCCATGTTTGTCAAAATTTTTATGACTTTTTTGGAGTCGTTCAATTCTCCAATACCAACTTATATGTTGGAAAATCACGTCAGAGCATGTGGTACATCCTTTTCGGTAAAGTCGATCATACGAACAAGAAAAGTGATTTTTGACATTGTAAATGTTAATACCAGAGAGCTATGTAAGCATGTGTTTATCAGCGGTGTTCGATTTACGCATTTCGGGTTATGTTCTAGATTCTTGAGGCCCTAAAAAAACGTTGATATATGTTAGCAAATTTATTTGAAAAAATGTCGCATCAAAATAATGAAATTGAATGCCTTTACTGCCAAAATTTCTAAAAAAGGACTTTGTAAATGTCCTATTCTTTATTTTCGGTTTATGCTGTAAAGTCTTGAGAATTTAAAAACTTTGAAAAATTATCAAAATGTCTATAAACAAAAAATACGCAGCCATAATACTAAAGACACCATGGAATTAATAATAATCATACGCACATATGGACAAATATTTTAATTGCTCTGACATCTCGTGTTACATTCACATTTTTGATCACCTTTTTGGATTTTTCACTTCTCCAACATGAATTCAGCTGATGGAAAATCGATATCAAAGCTTCGGGTGGATTCTTTTCGTTGAAATCGGTCATGGACGTAGATTTTACGTAGAAATTTTAATATCAAATAAGTCAATTTTTGGAAGGCAAGCAAGAATATGCTGTGCGATTTATTAATTTTTGTTTACTCCGTACATACCTCAGATCTCAGAAGCTTGGAAGGTTTGTTAGAAAAAACAATTTAAAAAATGTTCACGCACAAAAACTGACGTCAACGCATCAAATATCAAACATAATATCCTAAATGAAATATTGGGTCAAATATCATACAGATAGACTTTATAAATGCATAATTATTTATTTTTGGTTTATGCTCTATAGCCATCTGAATCAAAAAGCTTTGAAAAAATCTTAAAAACTCAAATAATATAACTTTTACAAACGAAATGCTGAAAGTACCTGGGAATTAATAACAATCATACGCACCCAAGCACCGATTTATCAAATGCTCTAAAACCCGATAAAATGTAAATTTGATCGGAATTTTTTGTATTTGGAAATTTGAAAATCCTTCGATTTTTATAAAAATAAAGTAGGCAATTTAGGAAATCTCTTCTACACAAATAAGTTCTTTAGATTTCACCTGAATCTTGCACTCTACTTTAAACTTTTAGAGTTGTTTTATATATATATTTTTTTGAAAATTGATTTGGTTTGTAGAAATAATAAAGGAATTGACCCTATTCCATCGTTATATCTATTAATGGTTTCTTTTGTAGGGAATTTTTTTTAACCTTTAGGTTTATGTTATTTTCCTTAATTTTCATTGTCGTAAATCCAATTCTTTAAAATTGGTCAAATTTCGTACCAATTCATCCGTAATATATTTAATTCATAGATTTCAGATAGAGCCTTATAGTCTTCAGAGTACAAAAGCTTTGGAAATTTGTTCAAAGTTCTTATAATATCCCTTTTACAAACAAAATACTGAACCTACCTAGGAATTAATAACAATCATACGCACCCAAGCACCGATTTATAAAGTGCTCCAAAACCCGTCCAAATGTAGATATTTTGATCGAATTTTTTGCATTGGGAAATTTGAAACTCCTTTTAGATTTATAAAAATAAATTAGAAAATTTAATCCAAAATTTCTGTGGAAAAGGCTCATAGATTTTCCTTGGACATTGTCTCTCTTATCAAGGATTATTTTCAAAGTTTGATAGTTTCCAATTTCGTGTATTTTTCTAATTCATTTCTCAAGGTCTTTGGTCCAATGAATTTATCAAAACCTGTATAATTTTTAGTCTCATCCATTCCAATTAACATTTTTTACTTTGGTAATATTTTTCTAGCAAGTTTTCTTGAAAACTTTCTGTATTCTTTCATACATTTATGCGTAATATATTTGATATTTGGATTTTAGGGAAAGCCCTATAGACCTGAGAATTTAAAACCTTTGAAAAAATTTTAAAAATGCTAATAATAAAACTCTTACAAAGCAAATACTGAAACTACTAAGGAATTAATAACAATCATACGCACCTAAGCACCGATTTATAAAATGCTGTAGAGCCCTCCAAATGCAAATATTTTGATCGGAATTTTTTGTATTGGACAATTTGAAACCCCTTTTATTTTTATAAAAATAAAGTTGACATTTTAACCCAACCCTTCTGTGGAAAAAACCCATAGATTCCCCTTCCCACTCTGCAAGGATTATTTTCAAAGTTTGATAGTTTCTCACTTCGTGTATTTTTCTAATTCATTTCTCAAGGTCTTTGGTCCAATGAATTTATCAAAACCTGTATAATTTTTAGCGTCATTTATTCCAATTAACATTCTTTATTTTGGTAATATTTATCTTGCAAGTTAACTTGAAAATTTGCTGTTTTTCTTCTTTTTTTTTTGTAACCATTATCGTTATTTTTAACAAACAATTTGTGTTAATATTCAAATATCATGCAATGTATATTTAAATGTTGCAACCATATGTTTTTTTTTTTTTGTGAACACACAAGTTATTGATGGTAATTAAAATACGAATTACATTTTTCGCTTTTTCGTATTTTTTTTTTGCCAACGCTTAAATGCAAATAATAATGGCCACAACACAAAATGCGCGAGGAAATTCGAAAAAATAAACAAAACAAAACCTTTAAAAGTCAACTAAATATCAAAACATGCTTTGTCGAAATACACACACTAAGTCGAAATACACAAACACAATGAACAAAACAAAATTATAAATAAGTTTTTTGTTCATTATGGAATTCTCTTTGTGGGATTTCCACATGGGCAGAGAGAGAGAGAGGAGAGTGAGAGAAAGGAAAACGGGGGCCTTTGCTGCTGCATTGGCATTTTTGCTGTTTTTGGTTAATGAAAGCCCCCCAAGGATTTTTAATTAACGGTTGTTTTATGCACAATTAAAACAAGTGCCCACCAGTGAAAAAAAAAATGAAAACAAACAGAAAAAAGAGAGTACAAAATGAAATTGAAAAGGGAGAAAAACAAAGAAACAGAAGAAGGCTCCAGAAAACAAGTCATGGTCATCGTCTCCTCACCACCACCACCGACATCATCAGCAGCAGCCGCATAATGAAACTTTAATCCATAGCTGTAAGTTGTGTTGTATTGCCCCCGCAAGGTCTTTCTCCTTTTTATGAAGCTTCCATTGCTGTTGCTGCTGCTGCCGTTAAGTAGACACAAAGGAGGTCAATGTCTGTGTCTGGTTATTCCTTTGATGGACACCTTTGTAAATGTTTTTCTCGTTGAGGTAGGTAGGTAGTTGGGTAATTTAAAACTTTTTGGGTAAATTATT
The DNA here is from genome assembly GCF_030504385.1 of Musca domestica. Taxonomy (NCBI): domain Eukaryota; kingdom Metazoa; phylum Arthropoda; class Insecta; order Diptera; family Muscidae; genus Musca; species Musca domestica. The sequence continues at coordinate 1,821,504 of NW_026712396.1, forward strand.
TAATATTTTGGTTTAGGTTTCTTTTTGGAAACGTGTTAAAAATGTATTTCACAAACAGAAGTTTAAGAAACGAAGGATAAAAGAGAAGGAGTTATTAAAATAATGATTTCATTTTCAAATTAAATTTTCTTGATTAAATATTTTCTCAAATTTAATTGGAAATATATGTGTCTTTATCCTCAAGGAATAAGTATTTCTGGTGTAGAAAAAAATTGTATGAATACTTTTCGACCTTGGGATAATATTAGCTGTTGATTATGGACAAAAATTTTAGAAAACAAATCGTATTTCTTTTATCATTGGCAATTTTTTCAGAGAAACAAAGTTTTTCAAAGAAAAACTTCTCTAGAATAGTCTCATTTTTATATGCTATGCTTTAGAAAATCAATGTCGCAATAATTTTGATTTTTTCTTTGTATTCTTGGGACTTCAAAACACTTTAAAAAGTTCAAAAAACTTTATTAACAAAAATTCTACAGGCAAATAGCCGAAACTACTAACGAAATGATATCAATCATACGTACCCCATCATCGGAATATAAAATGCTTTAAAAAGTTACTAAATAAATATATTTTGACCGAATTTTTTAGAATTTAAAATGAAATTCTAATGGATTTTATAAAAATAAAAAAAGTTATTTGATCCACGTCTTCATTTGATGTTATGGCTTATAAACCAATTTATATATAAAAAAGATTTTATAGAAAAATCTCTTCAGAAAAGTTTTAAATTTATAACTCATATTTTAACAAAATCATTTTGGCAATAATTTCGATTTATTCTCTACATTCTTGAGACTTCGAAAGCCTTAAAAAATTCAAAAAACTTCATTTAAAAAAATTCTGCAAACAAATTACTAAACCAACAATGGAATTAATAACAATCATACGCACCCCATCACCGTAATATGAAATGCTTTAAAAACATACTAAATAAAAATATTTTGATCGGAATTTTTGGAATTTAAAGAGCGGTATGCCAATGGATTCCTTGCAAATTAATAGAAATATTTGATCCACCACATCTTTCAATATAAAGGCTAATAAACTGTTTTTATAAAAGAAAATCCTGTAAAAATTTCGCAATTTTTATGTCTATAAAATTTAAATAAATTTCACATTAATTTTGGTTTATTTTCTATATTCTTGAGACTTTGAAAGCCTTCGAAAAATTCAAAAAACTTAATTAACAAAAATTCTGCAAACAAATTACTAAACCAACTACGGAATTAATAACAATCATACGCACCCCATTACAGATTTATTAAATCCTTTTAAAAATGACTAAATATAAATATTTTGATTGGATTTTTTGGAATTTCCAAAGCGGAACTCTAATGGATTCCTTGCCAATTAATAGAAATATTCGATTTACCACATCTTTCAATATAAGGACTAATAAACAATTTTTATGAAAGAAAATCCTCTTAAAAATGTCGCAATTTTTATATCTATAAACTTAGAGTTAATTTTCACAATAACTTAGATTTATTCTCTACATTCTTAAGACTTCGAAAGCTTTGAAAGCATGTAAAAATGTTTATTAACAAAAATTATACAAGTTATTTTTAGTATAAAAATTAAGATTTTTTCGGAAAAAACTCTGAGTCCCAATTTCTTGTCTATAAATTCAGAATACAAGTTCCATCTTAGTTTTGGTTCATTCTCTATACTCCTGAGACCTTATAAGCTTTGAAAACATATAAAAGGATTTAATAACAAAAATTCTAGAAGCAAATTACTGAAAAGGTTGTAGAATTAATAACAATCATACGCACCCAGGTTCGGCAAAATAAAATTATCTTAAATCCCTCTAAATGTGAATATTTTTAGCGCCGGTTGTAAATGATTAAATTGAACGCGAATAGTTTAACTTCCGGTATGATTCACCCATCACTATTAAAGCTCTGGACATATGAGAGTACAAAAGCTTTCAAAACGACCCAAATGTCTTAAATTCAGAACGTACTTTGAAAGGAACAATGGAATTATCAAACCATATCACGTTTGATATTTGGAATCTCAATTAGAAATACTCTAGCATACATTGAAAAAGGCTGGAAGAATGAAGAAAATGAAAATATGAGATGTGGTTTGCCTAAAACTATTTTTTCCAAGGAAATTATGTCCGTTCGATTTTCACATTATTTTGAGAACCACAAAAATCGTAAATAGAACATTTTTTAAGGCAAAAAATCCATGGAGATTCCTAAAATAATTATTCAATGCATTGGAATTTTAAAGAATGATTTAAGGAGGTCCCAAAGGCAGCAGATAATGTAGGAATATTTTTTGGAGTCTCAGAAGATCCATGGATTCTGTTGGAAACTATTTTGGAAGGTTCATAAAATAATTTGATATTTTATGAAAAATTTATAAATGTCCAAAAGGAGTCATGGATTATTTAAGATTGATTTTTCAAGCCTAATAAGAGCCAGCCATTTTTAAATAATCTTATTTTAAGGGCCTGAGGAGATAAGGATTTTCAGAAACATTTTTGGAGATGTGATTTCCAGCATATGTTCTTTACAAGACTTAGATCTTTAAACAGTTTTTAGGTCGCAATATTTTTTAAATATTTTTTCAAGCAATTGTGTAATATTTTTGAAATCAGTGGATTTAAATTTTAGCAATTTCCAGGTCTTTTCAAGTGAATTTAAAAATATTTGTTGGAGTCGGAAATTGTTCAAATGTTTTCTTAAGTCATGATTTCTTCGGAAATATTATATAACTACTTTAATTATTTAAGAAAAAAAATAGCAAACCCTAAAAGATATCTAGATTTTTCCAGAAAGCAATTTCCAGGTCTTTTTAAGAGGTATGGGTTTTTAAGAACGTTTTTCAAAACATCCGTAGAGCTATAAATTATTTAAGTAAATTTTAGAAATCCTTTGGAATATAACCCTGGGTCTTTCACGTTTATATTTGCATATTTTGTCGCATAGAAAATATAATTAACTAATATTCTTCCATGGGAACAAGTCTCAGATTTTATACGAAAAAATATATTTCTTTTTTCCTTCTTTATTTTTCATTTATACCAATTTTACATCATCAAATTGATTAATTTTACAATTCCCAGCAATTTCGGTTTAAGCAAAGGACTCTTAAGAGTCCAAGAGCTTTGAAAAAGCTTCAAAAATTTCAATAAGAAAATTCTGACAAAGAAAATACTGAAATTACTCAGAAATTAATAACAATCATACGCACCCATGTTCCAAATATTAAAATGCTCTCAAAAACCATTATATGAACAAAATTTTGAAACAAATCTCATTAAATTGAATTATCTTTTAGGTAAACTGAAAATATAAAATACTTTTTAAATATTTTTCCCCGTTTGCTGGCTCAGAAGACAAAAAGAAATTAATTGATAGTATCGTAACATTTTCATATCTCATGAAAGCATCAGCATTTTTTATTATTCCATTCACAAATTTTACATTTTATATATTTGAGTTTGAGCCTGGTACAGTTAAGAGTCCTAGTGCTTTGAAAAAATACGAAAACATTTATTCTTACAAAGGCCACAGAGAAAATACTAAAAATACATCCGAATTAATAATAGTCATACGCTCCATGGTTTGATTATTGAAATGCTCTTAAAATCGTCAACAAGCTAAGAATTTGGATCGGATTTTTTACAATTTCTAAACTCTTAATTGTTGCTTTTATCACTGATAAATAAAATTCAATATTTACCGATTACTTTGTACGAAAATTGGATCCCATTTAGTAGCGTACTGAGTACTGAAAAAAATTACGAAAATGATCAGAAAAGGCAGGAATTTGTCTTTGCTCTCGGCGAGGGAATATTAAATATTGTAAGCCATCATTCACACCAAATATGCCTCATGAACAACTTAACCCATAGCTAAACCCGTCGCATAGTGGTGATAGTGTGATAGCGTCTATCTAGTTTTCCATTTCACTGTAAACTTCAGATCATTAAACTCGTCTCGGAAGAAAAATAAACAAATAATTAATACTATCGTTCTGAGTATAACAAAAATTGTTAATTAATTGTTAATCCTTGCAAGAAAGCTTAAATTGAAAATAATTCAGAAAATATATTCCCAAGTCATGCCGATTACCATAATTTATTTCAGCATTTAAAATATTTTAAAATTTCCAAATTAGTCAACGAATTTCGTTTCAAATTTATTTTTATCTTTTCCAAACTAGTGAAATTTAGATGTATAATCCTAAATCAAATAATGAAGATGATATGCCCTCCATAAAGCAGCCAACCGAAACAGCAAGTCAGCCAGCCATTCATTGAAGCACTTAGTCGCATTTGCCAAAGTCTACAGAAAGAAACAAATATTCCCAAACAAAACTAAAGTTAAGTTTATTTGCTTTTCATTTTTTTGGCTTTTTGTTGGAATAACAAAAAAAGCGTAACTAAATGATAGTTCACAGATTTAAGTCAATAAACAAACAAAGAGTGGCTAAGACAAAAATAATTTAGTTACGCTCTTTGGCCAAATGCAGGAGTCATCAAGTGGACAGTGGGTTTCAGGGGGATGAAAGACTTAATTTTGGTTTCATTAAATTTTGGAAATTCAGCAATTTGAAGATTATATATGTGCATATACAGAAAGGGATAAGCATTTCTTGATCAGAAAAAAAATAATTCAAAATGTTTATTTCAACCTATTTTAAATATGGAAGTTTTAATAAATTTTTGCCACATTTAAGTAGCCAACAGAGTAAAGTTTAATTCGAAATAAATACTTGGTAAAAAATCAAAAATATATTGATCTTAAATTACAAATTTCTACAAAATATCAATATCTTCAAATTTTGAGGAATTCGATATACCAATTAAATTATTTAAAAAAATGTATTTTTGTTCGAAATAAAAGATTAAAATGGGAAGTATATTTTGTACACACTTTAAAAAGAGGCAAAACATTTCAAATCAGAAAGAAAATTATTGGAAATATGTATCGGGACTAGTTTTAAAGATGTTTTATCTCTACGACCTTGGGTGCGTATAAGTGTTATTAATTCAGAGACATTCACAGTAATTTGCTTGTAAAGCAACTAAAATTTGGATTTTTAATTAAATTTTTGCCACATTTGAGTAGCCAGAAGAGTAAGGCTTACTTAAAAATAGATAATTTGTGAATAATCAGAAAATATTGCCCCAAAAATTACTAATTTCCACAGAAGATCAATTTTTTAAAATTTTCAACAATTCAAAATTCCACTGAAGTTCTTTATAAAATTGATTTTAATTTTAAATTAAGAGCTAAATTACGAAATATATTTTGTACATACTTTAAAAAGAGGTACAACTTGTCAAATCAGAAAAAAAAATTAGTAAAAATATGTATTTTAAACTACTTTTAAAGGCATTTTCTTTATATGACCCTGGGTGCGTATAAGTGTTATTAATTCAGTGGCATTTGAAGTAATTTGCTTGTAAATCTTAGAAAATTGGCATTTTAAATAAAGTTTCCCCACGACTGAATAGCCAACAGAGTAGGGCTCAATTTCAAATAAATAAATTGTAGTAAATCATGAAATATGGACATGCAAAGTAAATATTTTCACAAAATATCTATTGTTTGAAATTTTGAACAATTCGAAATTTCAATGAAGTTCTTAAAAAGTTCATTTTAGTTTCAAATTAAGGGTAAAATCGGGAACTAATTCCGTATATACTTTAGAAAGATGTACAAATTTTTGAATCAATGAAAAATTATTAAAAATTTGTATCTGAAACACTTTTGAGGGACATTTTCTTTGTATAGCCATGAGTGCGTATAAGTATTATTAATTCAGTGGCATTTGTAGTATTATGGTTGTGATAGTCATGTTAATGGGATTTTAAATAATTTTTTGAAGCAGTCCAATGGCCAACCAATATAGGCTTAAATCAAAATAGATAATTCTCATATACTAAGAAGAACAATGATTCAAAAATTAATTTTTCCACATGGTATCAATATTTTCTAATTTCCAAAAATTCGAAAATTGATAGAAAACTTATGTTCTTTTGTATGAAATAAGGGTTAAATTGGGAACGCTATTATGTAAGTATTTTAAACTCATAAAAATATTTTCGAATCCGACAAAAAAATATTGAAAATATGTGTCTGAAACCATAATTAAGGTCATTTTCATGGTCATTTTGTTATTAATTCAGGGGAATTTTCAGTAGTTGGCTTATAAAACTTATTTGAATTGATATTTTAATAATTTTTTGTTTGATTTGTATACTCTAGAGTATACGGCTTGATTCCAAATGCATTATTAAGAAATTTACAAATGAATTTCAATGCAAAAAATGGTTATCTTCCCAAAATTTGATGTAATAAAATTAACTACCATGTGAAATCCTATGGAAAAAAATACTTTGCCATTATATAATTTCTATTAGCTTCCAATATACCTGAAGTTTCTTGGAGTGGTTTATAGGATATTGCTGAAATTACCTGCAAAGAAAAAGAAAATAGTTAATTAGACAAAATAGAAATAAGCAAATTATTAAAAAATAAGAAAAAAATTAAAAAAAAAATCTGAAATTCTTTGGCCAAAAGGAGTCATGGATTATTTAAGATTGATTTTTCAAGCCTAATAAGAGCCAGCCATTTTTAAATAATCTTATTTTAAGGGCCTGAGGAGATAAGGATTTTCAGAAACATTTTTGGAGATGTGATTTCCAGCATATGTTCTTTACAAGACTTAGATCTTTAAACAGTTTTTAGGTCGCAATATTTTTTAAATATTTTTTCAAGCAATTGTGTAATATTTTTGAAATCAGTGGATTTAAATTTTAGCAATTTCCAGGTCTTTTCAAGTGAATTTAAAAATATTTGTTGGAGTCGGAAATTGTTCAAATGTTTTCTTAAGTCATGATTTCTTCGGAAATATTATATAACTACTTTAATTATTTAAGAAAAAAAATAGCAAACCCTAAAAGATATCTAGATTTTTCCAGAAAGCAATTTCCAGGTCTTTTTAAGAGGTATGGGTTTTTAAGAACGTTTTTCAAAACATCCGTAGAGCTATAAATTATTTAAGTAAATTTTAGAAATCCTTTGGAATATAACCCTGGGTCTTTCACGTTTATATTTGCATATTTTGTCGCACAGAAAATATAATTAACTAATATTCTTCCATGGGAACAAGTCTCAGATTTTATACGAAAAAATATATTTCTTTTTTCCTTCTTTATTTTTCATTTATACCAATTTTACATCATCAAATTGATTAATTTTACAATTCCCAGCAATTTCGGTTTAAGCAAAGGACTCTTAAGAGTCCAAGAGCTTTGAAAAAGCTTCAAAAATTTCAATAAGAAAATTCTGACAAAGAAAATACTGAAATTACTCAGAAATTAATAACAATCATACGCACCCATGTTCCAAATATTAAAATGCTCTCAAAAACCATTATATGAACAAAATTTTGAAACAAATCTCATTAAATTGAATTATCTTTTAGGTAAACTGAAAATATAAAATACTTTTTAAATATTTTTCCCCGTTTGCTGGCTCAGAAGACAAAAAGAAATTAATTGATAGTATCGTAACATTTTCATATCTCATGAAAGCATCAGCATTTTTTATTATTCCATTCACAAATTTTACATTTTATATATTTGAGTTTGAGCCTGGTACAGTTAAGAGTCCTAGTGCTTTGAAAAAATACGAAAACATTTATTCTTACAAAGGCCACAGAGAAAATACTAAAAATACATCCGAATTAATAATAGTCATACGCTCCATGGTTTGATTATTGAAATGCTCTTAAAATCGTCAACAAGCTAAGAATTTGGATCGGATTTTTTACAATTTCTAAACTCTTAATTGTTGCTTTTATCACTGATAAATAAAATTCAATATTTACCGATTACTTTGTACGAAAATTGGATCCCATTTAGTAGCGTACTGAGTACTGAAAAAAATTACGAAAATGATCAGAAAAGGCAGGAATTTGTCTTTGCTCTCGGCGAGGGAATATTAAATATTGTAAGCCATCATTCACACCAAATATGCCTCATGAACAACTTAACCCATAGCTAAACCCGTCGCATAGTGGTGATAGTGTGATAGCGTCTATCTAGTTTTCCATTTCACTGTAAACTTCAGATCATTAAACTCGTCTCGGAAGAAAAATAAACAAATAATTAATACTATCGTTCTGAGTATAACAAAAATTGTTAATTAATTGTTAATCCTTGCAAGAAAGCTTAAATTGAAAATAATTCAGAAAATATATTCCCAAGTCATGCCGATTACCATAATTTATTTCAGCATTTAAAATATTTTAAAATTTCCAAATTAGTCAACGAATTTCGTTTCAAATTTATTTTTATCTTTTCCAAACTAGTGAAATTTAGATGTATAATCCTAAATCAAATAATGAAGATGATATGCCCTCCATAAAGCAGCCAACCGAAACAGCAAGTCAGCCAGCCATTCATTGAAGCACTTAGTCGCATTTGCCAAAGTCTACAGAAAGAAACAAATATTCCCAAACAAAACTAAAGTTAAGTTTATTTGCTTTTCATTTTTTTGGCTTTTTGTTGGAATAACAAAAAAAGCGTAACTAAATGATAGTTCACAGATTTAAGTCAATAAACAAACAAAGAGTGGCTAAGACAAAAATAATTTAGTTACGCTCTTTGGCCAAATGCAGGAGTCATCAAGTGGACAGTGGGTTTCAGGGGGATGAAAGACTTAATTTTGGTTTCATTAAATTTTGGAAATTCAGCAATTTGAAGATTATATATGTGCATATACAGAAAGGGATAAGCATTTCTTGATCAGAAAAAAAATAATTCAAAATGTTTATTTCAACCTATTTTAAATATGGAAGTTTTAATAAATTTTTGCCACATTTAAGTAGCCAACAGAGTAAAGTTTAATTCGAAATAAATACTTGGTAAAAAATCAAAAATATATTGATCTTAAATTACAAATTTCTACAAAATATCAATATCTTCAAATTTTGAGGAATTCGATATACCAATTAAATTATTTAAAAAAATGTATTTTTGTTCGAAATAAAAGATTAAAATGGGAAGTATATTTTGTACACACTTTAAAAAGAGGCAAAACATTTCAAATCAGAAAGAAAATTATTGGAAATATGTATCGGGACTAGTTTTAAAGATGTTTTATCTCTACGACCTTGGGTGCGTATAAGTGTTATTAATTCAGAGACATTCACAGTAATTTGCTTGTAAAGCAACTAAAATTTGGATTTTTAATTAAATTTTTGCCACATTTGAGTAGCCAGAAGAGTAAGGCTTACTTAAAAATAGATAATTTGTGAATAATCAGAAAATATTGCCCCAAAAATTACTAATTTCCACAGAAGATCAATTTTTTAAAATTTTCAACAATTCAAAATTCCACTGAAGTTCTTTATAAAATTGATTTTAATTTTAAATTAAGAGCTAAATTACGAAATATATTTTGTACATACTTTAAAAAGAGGTACAACTTGTCAAATCAGAAAAAAAAATTAGTAAAAATATGTATTTTAAACTACTTTTAAAGGCATTTTCTTTATATGACCCTGGGTGCGTATAAGTGTTATTAATTCAGTGGCATTTGAAGTAATTTGCTTGTAAATCTTAGAAAATTGGCATTTTAAATAAAGTTTCCCCACGACTGAATAGCCAACAGAGTAGGGCTCAATTTCAAATAAATAAATTGTAGTAAATCATGAAATATGGACATGCAAAGTAAATATTTTCACAAAATATCTATTGTTTGAAATTTTGAACAATTCGAAATTTCAATGAAGTTCTTAAAAAGTTCATTTTATTTTCAAATTAAGGGTAAAATCGGGAACTAATTCCGTATATACTTTAGAAAGATGTACAAATTTTTGAATCAATGAAAAATTATTAAAAATTTGTATCTGAAACACTTTTGAGGGACATTTTCTTTGTATAGCCATGAGTGCGTATAAGTATTATTAATTCAGTGGCATTTGTAGTATTATGGTTGTGATAGTCATGTTAATGGGATTTTAAATAATTTTTTGAAGCAGTCCAATGGCCAACCAATATAGGCTTAAATCAAAATAGATAATTCTCATATACTAAGAAGAACAATGATTCAAAAATTAATTTTTCCACATGGTATCAATATTTTCTAATTTCCAAAAATTCGAAAATTGATAGAAAACTTATGTTCTTTTGTATGAAATAAGGGTTAAATTGGGAACGCTATTATGTAAGTATTTTAAACTCATAAAAATATTTTCGAATCCGACAAAAAAATATTGAAAATATGTGTCTGAAACCATAATTAAGGTCATTTTCATGGTCATTTTGTTATTAATTCAGGGGAATTTTCAGTAGTTGGCTTATAAAACTTATTTGAATTGATATTTTAATAATTTTTTGTTTGATTTGTATACTCTAGAGTATACGGCTTGATTCCAAATGCATTATTAAGAAATTTACAAATGAATTTCAATGCAAAAAATGGTTATCTTCCCAAAATTTGATGTAATAAAATTAACTACCATGTGAAATCCTATGGAAAAAAATACTTTGCCATTATATAATTTCTATTAGCTTCCAATATACCTGAAGTTTCTTGGAGTGGTTTATAGGATATTGCTGAAATTACCTGCAAAGAAAAAGAAAATAGTTAATTAGACAAAATAGAAATAAGAAAATTATTAAAAAATAAGAAAAAAATTAAAAAAAAAATCTGAAATTCTTTGGCTTTTATGAACCTCTAGACTTTGGAAAAATATTCTTCAAAAATTCACTACTCTTATATGAATCATCAAAAATAACAAAAGGGAACTCTAAAAAATCACAAATCTAAAAAATGTTTAGAAAATACAACTCAAGGCTACACCTGTTTTAGACCTTGGAAAAATATTTTTAAAAAATCTACGCCTGTTTTAGACCTTGGAAAAATATTTTTAAAAAATCTACGCCTGTTTTAGACCTTGGAAAAATATTTTTAAAAAATCTACGCCTGTTTTAGACCTTGGAAAAATATTTTTAAAAAATCTACGCCTGTTTTAGACCTTGGAAAAATATTTTTAAAAAATTTACGCCTGTTTTAGACCTTGGAAAAATATTTTTAAAAAATCTACACCTGTTTTGAGACCTTGGAAAAATATTTTTAAAAAGTCTACGCCTGTTTTAGACCTTGGAAAAAATATTTTTAAAAAGTCTACGCCTGTTTTGGACCTTGGAAAAAATATTTTTAAAAAGTCTACGCCTGTTTTGGACCTTGGAAAAAATATTTTTAAAAAATCTACGCCTGTTTTAGACCTTGGAAAAAATATTTTCAATAAATCCACGCCTGTTGTGGACCTTGGAAAAAATATTTTTAAAAAAATCTACGCCTGTTTTATACCTTGGAAAAAATATTTTCAATAAATCCACGCCTGTTGTGGACCTTGGAAAAAATATTTTTAAAAAAATCTACGCCTGTTTTATACCTTGGAAAAAATATTTTCAATAAATCCACGCCTGTTGTGGACCTTGGAAAAAATATTTTTAAAAAATCCACGCCTGTTTTGGTCTTTTTTAGACCTTGGAAAAAATATTTTTAATAAATCCACGCCTGTTTTGGTCTTTTTTAGACCTTGGAAAAAATATTTTTAATAAATCCACGCCTGTTGTGGACCTTGGAAAAAAATATTTCTAAAAAATCCATGCCTATTTTGGGCTTTGGAAAGAAATATTTTTAAAAAATCCACGCCTATTCTTGTCTTTGAAATTAAAAAAAAACACGCCTCTTATAACATTTGAAAAAACATTTTTAAAAATTCCACAAGTCCTGCAGACATTGGAAAAATATTTTTAAAAACTCCACAAGTCCTGCAGACATTGGAAAAATATTTTTAAAAAATTTACGCCTGTTTTGGGCCTTAGAAAAAATATTTTTAATAAATTCACGGCTTTTATAGGACTTGAAAAAAAATATTTTTAATAAATTCACGGCTTTTAGAGGACTTGAAAAAAAATATTTTTAATAAATCCAGGCCTTTTACAGGACTTGCAAAAAAATAAATGGAAAAAAATTAAAAAATCCACGCCGATTTTGGGCCTTGAAAAAAATAATTATTTTTAAAAATAATCCACGCTTCTTTTAGACCTTGGAAAAACAATTTTTAAAAAATCCACGCTTCTTTTAGACCTTGGAAAAATATTTTTTTTAAAAAATCCACGCCTCTTATCGAACTTGGAAAAAATATTTTTAAAAATCCACGTGGGTTTTAACTTTTGGAAAAAAAAATTAAAAAATCCACGCCGATTTTGGGTCTTGAAACAAACTATTTTTAAAAAATCCACGCTTCTTTTAGACCTTGGAAAAATATTTTTAAAACATCCGCGCATCTGTTAGACATTGAAAAAAATATATTTAAAAGTCCACGCCTCTGATAGACTGGGAAAAATATTTTTAAAAAATCCACGTCTCCCTGAGACCTTGGAAAAAAATATTTTTCAAAATTCACGCCTTCCTTAGACCATGGAAAAATATTTTCAAAAATCCACGCCTTTCTTAGACCCTGGAAAAAATATTTTTTATTTTGGGCCTTGGAAAAAATATTCTTAAAAAATCCAAGCCGGTTTGGACCTTGAAAAACATATTTTTAAAAATCCACACCTTTTATAGACCTTGGAAAAATATTAAAACAAATATTTGTAAACAAAAATCCAAGCCTCTTCTAGGCCTTGCAAAAATATTTTTAAAAATCCACGCCTTTTGTAGACCTTGGAAAAATATTAAAACAAATATTTGCAAATACAATCCACGCCACTTCTAGGCCTTGAAAATTCTTTTTTAAAAATCCACGCCTAATATAGACCTTGAAAATAAATTTTAAAAAGTTTTCAAATAATTAAAAATAATAAAATAAAAAAAAAATATCCATTTACAAAAAAATATTCAAATTTTACCACTGTTCCACAATTTCCTGCCCTAATATCCACTTCACCTGTCTCTTTCTCTCTCCCTGTTAACCTTAGCTTTGAATCGCACCATCCTCAGCATCATTTTTAGTATCACCATCATCATCAGCGGCGTTGGTAATCAGTTGTTACATGAGCAAGCATCCCATCCATCGCATCCAGCCAGCCCGCTATGGGGTGCATTATTATCATCATCATTAGCGGTAGTTGGGTGCTGAGCTTAGTTCCAAGTTCACTACAAGTTTGTGGCAAAACGTTTGTGGACGGAAGGACAGACAGACAGACAGACGAATGACGAACAGCAATACACAGAGTAAGGTTGAAACCAGAGTCGAAGAAAGCCAGACCATCAGACCAACAGCAACAACAACAAAACATTCCAATCTCATTCATATAAAAAATAAATAGCAACAACAACAACTGCCACAGCCAACTGACATCGACGGCAGTGGTTCAATGCACTCTCCAGAGCGACGTCATCAAACGACAACAATAAACACAACATGATGATGTTGATGGGCATGAGTAGAGGTTTGGTGTGGTGTGGTGGGGGAGAGGGGCCAGTCAAACATGTAATGTTTACAATATAGGCCTCCAACACGCATGCGATGGCTCTGTGGCAGGCAGGCAGGCAGCAATGGCATTGTCGTTGTTATTATTCTTGCTGTTCATAGCTAAATAGGTATCAGTAGCGGCTCACAATAGCATCATCACCTTGTAGGCAGGTATGTTGGACGCAGCAGCCGTAGCAGCGGCAGCATAATGAAGTTAGATCTAATGAAGGTGATCATCATTAACGGCCTCTTCTTCATCATCATCATTATCATCGCCACTCTCATCATCATTATCCCGCTGTTTGTCATTATTCCCCCCAATTTAGTCTCATCTCTTGTTAGTCGTGGTCCATTGTCGTCTCTTTGGTTATTCATCAACAAAAGACCGGCAAAGATTTACTGGATGTTTGTTTTTTGGTAACTAAAGACAGACTGGATTGTCTGTCCGACTGGCTGGCTGGTATTGACACTCTAAACGTGCAGTGACGAATAAGCACCCACCCATGAATAAATTTTGAAGAATTTACTACGTTTTGCCCTCTCCGGATTTATTTGCTTTAGTAATTTATAAATGAAACTAAACAAAAATAAATAAAAATCGGATAGAGCTGTGGATTTTTTAAAATTGCTTTTTTTCAAGGCCCATCAGAGGCATACATTTTTGGAAAATATATTTTCAAGACCCTACAAAGTCGTGAAGAATATTTTTTCAAGGAACTCATGAACTTTACATTGCTGTCATTTCTAAGCCACTCGTCCGACAGCAGTTAAAATTATTCCAGCGACAGCTCATTATATTGTTTACCAGCGTGCCTCAGCATTTTGGTGAGAATTTTCCAGAAAAAAAATTATTCGTGATGGAGTTCATGCGGGATAGTGTGATTTCTTTATATTTGGCTGGACACACCACAGTTTGTAAACAAACAAAATGATCGTGTTTACCTGCCAAAGAGGTCAGCTGAAGATGTGCACCTTCGTTTAGCCACCAGAACTCAAGCGACAGCCATGGTGATGGCCGATGGTCGCTCTCCGCTCGTATTAAATGTCCGTGGCATCAGAATAAATGCCGCATATTATCGCGAAAATATTCTGGAGGGTGTATTAAAGCCTTGGCCACGCAATTTTTTTGGCCGCAGACCTTGGACATTCCAACAGGACTCAGCACCCACCATCGCGCTCAGCACGCACCAACTAAGAAAGGTTACAAAATGAGGTTCCTCGCGACCAAAATCTTCGGATACCAATCCATTGGACTATTGTGTCTGGAGTATTTTGGAAAGCTAGGTTGGCACTAAAAACTACCAAAGTGTCGATCACCTCAAGCAAGCACTTCGCCGGGAATGGGCCAAAATACCGCAGAACAACATTCAGGCAGCGTGTGACGGTTTCATTGGCCGTTTCGAAGGCAATAATTCGTGCCAAGGGTGAACAATTAGGACAAATCTAAACTTATTCTAAAATTTGATGCTGTTTCCGACATTTTTTGCTTTCATTCAAAAAAAAAAAAAAAAATTTTTTTGCCTTCATTCAAAAAAAAAAAAAAAAAAAAAAAAACAAAAATTAAAAAAAATGTAAAAATTATGGCGTTTGACATTGTTACAGTTCTTTCATCTCACCCTGTAGTTCCCAATTCGTTGCAAAATTTCTTATAATTTCACTGGACAATAGCCAGTTTGAGGTGTGGAAACTGCCAAGTAGACAAATATTTTGGCGTGAAAATAATTATCAAAGCTCAAAAACTTGATGAGTTATTGAATTTTTAATTTTTGGTAATAGGTGGCGTATAAGTATTATTAATTATGACTATTTTTGGTATTTCTATTGTAACTCGAAAACTAAATGGGATTTTAAGTAGCTGTAAGCTATTAATAATTCTCAAGAATATTTCCCAGAACGTCGTAAAAAATTATAGTGGAATTTAAATGGGAACACATGCCAAAATCACCACAAACTTTAAGTTTAAAAAATTCCAAATCAAATTTTGTTTCATACTTTTATTGGGATTATATTTTTAAAGATATTGGTTATAAAACTATTAACAATTGATATACGGCATTATTTTCAATGATTAGAATTTTTCTATTGCAATATTTAATAGTTCATTATCAAGTCCCTCATGAATATTTCCAGGGAATTCATCAAATATATACGCATTGTTTATTCGCTCAAATAATAATGTGCAGTGTTTTGATACCTCGTGGTATTAGTTGATAATTTTAAAGTGGCCTCAAATGCTTATGTTTCCAAAAAATAAGTAAGAATTCTAGACAAAATATCACTAAATTTATGCTTTACAAGTTTATATAAAATTCGTGTAAAAATGGAAAATTTGTCAGGGTTCTGTCCTGGAAAAAAACTGGAAAATTTTGTCTTTAAGTAATGTTTCTTATTTCAATTTTAACCACAGTTAGAGTTTCCAGTCACAACTGCTTTAGTAAACTTTAAAACTTTTTGAATTAATGCATTTTTAATTTTTGGTAATAGGCGGCGTATAAGTATTAATAATTATGACCAGTTTTGGTATTTTTATTATAACTCGCAAACTATTAGGAATTTTAGCTAGCTATAAGCTGTAAAATATTCTTAAGAATATTTTCTAAAACGTCATAAAATATTGGAGTGGAATTTGTAGGGGAACATATATATAATTTACCACAAATTTCAAGTTTAAAAAATTCCAAATCAAATCTTGTATCATATTTTTATTGAGATTATGTATTTAACGATTTTTATTGAATTGATGATATCAAATCTTTCTTGATATATAAATTAGAGCTCTTGACAATTAATGCGACGTATTCTTTTCAATTCTTAGAATTTTTCTATTAAAATATTTTATAGTTCATTATCAGGTCCCTGACGAAAAAAATGCGCATTGTTTTTTAGTATTTATTTGGCTTGTTCCTTTTACCAAGTGACATTATTTAATAATTTTATAGTTGCGTGAAATTATTAATTTGAAAATATATAAAAAAATTCTAGAACAAATACCAAAAAAAAAATTTCACAATGTTATATAAATTTCATGGATCTGATATTTCATCCGAATTATGTTTTTTGTGGTTCTTCAAGATTTTTTTCAACAAAAAAAATTTCAGGCAGCTGAAGAATTATTTTTGTTATGAAAAGAATTATTTTTGTTACAGATTGTTCTCTTTATAGAAAAAAAGTCTTCAGTAAGATACGCATTTGTTTAAAAAAAAATAAAATCCTCACTGCTGAGGAATATTTTTCATTTAAAGTAGAGTCCTTCGACAGCTGAGAGCTGCGAGAAAAGGTTTGAGTTATTTATATATTTGAGAAAATCCACCATCTGGTGTGTGAAGAAAATTTTCAATGGGGATGACCTTTTCCCCAGAAGAAAAAAAGGATTTATGTCTCTACACGACTTCATGTGGCTGTGTGATCCATCAGTGACATGCTGAGAATACTATTCATAATTAAAATTACAATATTTTTAGGGACATAAAACTATTGACGTTTACATAGCAATTTATTTAGTTAATTTATTCACCAACCTTTTCTCAAAAACTTCTCTACATAGCAAACTTTAAATTCCTACGCGTTTGCCTCTTTATTTTTCTTTAAACTCTCATTTTTTTAGTTTGCAGAATGGTTTCAAATATTCTTAAGAATATAATGGCATTTAAATCATCTAAATATCTATTATACTTTCTGAGTTATGCACAAAATACCAAAAATAGTCATAATTAATAGCAATCATACGCCACACATTACGGAAAAATAAAAATTCAATAACTCCAAAGATATTCAAGATTTTCCCATTATTTTTTCGTACAAATATTCTAGCTTCGTGAAGCTACTTAAACGATAAGAAATTCAAAATAAAATATTCCACCTCAGACAAAATTGTCCACCAAGAACCATCAAACAAATGACTTCATCAAGTTACTCCGTTACCAAATCTTTTGACATTTCATCAAGTAGTCTTTTGCCAAATTTTTTTTGCAAATTAAACGCTTTATTGTCACCAGCCGTGCCAGAGGCATATAAATTGCAATTTAAATGAAACTGAAGAAAAACAAAACAACAATGCGAATTTATTATCTTTTCATAATTGACAAAGAAATTAAAATTTATTTATGTTTGTTGATATTAGCATAACAATAAATTGGTTGTGTGGCTGTTTAATTAAAATTGAATGATGAAATTAAAACCCAAAACAAAAAAAAAAACGAATAATAACGGAAGAAGATATTTCGCCTGAAGTTATGGCCAGTGACATAATCTTTTTGCAATTAAAAAATCCATACAAGTTGATGTGGTGCTCCGTCTAACTCATCTGCTTTTTTTTTTTTTTTTTTTTGCTCGTGCCAGATATTTGGCCGCACTTCATTTGTTTATTTTTTGTTTTTATTGGAGTCCAGTTAAGTGCTGGCTGAATGTGTTTATTGTTGATTTCCAGTTTTTGCTTTTATTTGTTCTTAATAATGACTTTTAACTGTTAGTATAAGAGGGTTTCTGGAACGAAAGTTTAGTTTTTTTTTCGGTCAAGTGTTGAGATCATCATTTAATGGATTTGAGCTGAGATAAAATTGGGGTTTCTCTAGAAAGAATCATGTCGCCGGAGACTGAGACCCATTTAAAAATTCCTTAGCCTGCTGAGGATAGAATCTCCTACCAAAAAGAAGTCATGCTCGTGACCTTTAAAAGGAAATATTTAAGTCCCAAAGAATAACATAAGATCCATTTTAAAAATTTAGATATGAAAAAATGCAATTTTTCTACCTTTAAAATAGGTTTTCAGATTGCCTACATATTGACGAAGAAATAATTTAAGTATCTCAAAAAGTCTCCGAATTATTGACTTTTTACTTCTCGGTAATAGGTGGCGTATTAGTATTATTAATTATGACTATTTTTGGTATTTTTATCATAACTCAAAAACTATTGGGGATATCAAAAACCTGTAAACTGTCGAATATTCTTAAGAATATTTCCAAGAATGTCGTAAATAAGTGTCAGAACATTAATACAGAACAAAGGGTCTAACTCTCCACGAGTTTTGAGTTTTAAAAATTCCCTTTATACAATTTCATATTTTTTTTCTTCGACTCATAAATTTAAGATTTTTTTGATTGATTTTAAGTGTTTATAGCAATAAAAACTAGAGCTTTTAGCAATTAATATGAGACATTCTTTTCATATGGCAGAAATTTGTTTTTAGACTGCTTTATGGTTTAATAGCGACACATTTTTTTTCAACAACTTGTTTAAATATAAAATTCATATGAAATATGCTTCAGCCTGTGTCGGAACAATTCGCATTGTTTGAATATATGGATTTATGGCTCGTGCCTTTTTTGTGTTGATTTAAAAGTTGCGAGTGAAATTTAAATGGGAACACATATAAAAGTCACCACAAACTTAAAGTTTGTAAAATTCCAAAACAAATTTTATTTCATATTTTTATGGGGATTATATAATTCAAGACAGTTTTGGATTTGATTGCCAAAAAATATTTATTGCTATAGAAATCAGAGCTCTTAACAATTAATACAAGGTATACTTTTCAATTCTTAAAATTATTTTCTACTAAAAAGAATTGTATTGTTTATTATCAAGTCATCCAATGAATTTTTTCGGATAATTTACCATAAAAATGCACATTGTTTTAATGACTATTAGTATTAGTTAAAAATTGTATAGTATTCTCAAATTCATAATTTACAAATAGCAGGAAAAAAAATTACAGAACAAATATCACTAAAATAATAGTTCATATGGTCTAATGAAGTTTGAATAAAAATTGTTAATTTGTCACATTTTTGCCTAGTCGGAAAATGTTGTCTCTAAGTAATAATTTCGACGGATCCTTTAACTCACAGTTAGAGTTTCCAGTCACATTTAATTTAAAGAAAAAATAATTGTAAAAGCTTAAAAACTCGATGAGTTATTGCATTTTTAATTTTAGGTATTGGGTGGCGTATAAGTATTATTAATTATGAGTATTTTTGGTATTTTTATTATAACTCGTAAACAAATTTGAATTTTTGATAGCTGTAAACTGTTAATAATTCTCAAGAATATTTCCTAAAACGTCATAAAAATTGTAGAGAAATTTAAATGACAACACATGTCAAAGTCGCCATAAACTTTAAGTTCGTAAAATTCCAAATTTTATTTCATATTTTTAAGGGGATTATATATTTCAAGATCTTTTTCGATGTGATTGATACCAAATGTTTATTATTATAAAAATAAGAGCTCTTAACTATTTATACAAGTTATTTATTTCCATTCCTAGAATTATTCTTTTCTCAAATATTTTATGGTTCATTATCAAGTCGTCCAATGAACATTTTCGGACAACTTGCCATAAAAATGCACATTGTTTTTATGACTTTTAGAATTAGTAAATAATTTTATAGTATTCTCATATTCTTAATTTACAAATAGTAGGAAAAAACACAGAACAAATATCACCAAAATAATAGTTCACAAGGTCTAATGAAATTTGTATAAAAAATTGTCCATTTTGTCACGTTTTCGCCAAGTCGAAAATGTTGTCTCCAAGTAATATTTTCGATGGAACTTTTAACTCACAGTTAGAGTTTCCTGCCACATTTATTTTAAAGAAAAAATAATTGTAAAAGCTTAAAAACTCGATGAGTTATTGAATTTTTAATTTTAGGTATTAGGTGGCGTATGAGTATTATTAATTATGACTAGTTTTGGTATTTTCGTTACAACTCGTAAACAAATTTGAATTTTTGATAGCTGTAAACTGTTAATAATTCTCAAGAATATTTCCTAAAACGTCATAAAAATTGTAGAGAAATTTAAATGACAACACATGTCAAAGTCGCCATAAACTTTAAGTTCGTAAAATTCCAAATTTTATTTCATATTTTTATAGAGATTGTATATTTTAAGATCTTTTTCGATGTGATTGATACCAAATGTTTATTGTTAAATAAATTACAGCACTTAACAATCAATACAAGGTTCTTTATTTAATTTATAGCATTTTTTCTATTCAAATATTTTATGGTTCATTATCAAGTCCTCTAATGAATATTTTCGGAGACCTTATTAAATAAATGAACACCATTTTTTGACTTATAGATTCGAGAAATTAATCTTTAAACATTATTGTTCAATAAATAAATATTTCGCAAAATCATAAATAGTTTATGGTTCTGATATTTTATCAGAAGTGGGTTTGGTGTGGGTTATTGTTTTATACGAAAAGTTTGTGGGGAAAATTTTTAGATGATTTAGATTTTTTACAAAAATGTTCAACCACAGAGAACAAATTCCAAAAAAAAAAATTAAATCTTCAGGAGATTAGACATGGTAGAATGAAGATTTTTCAGAAATTTGCCCTTTGTAATTTGTCTGCATAGAGAACAGGTTCCCATCTCTAATTTGTGTATATATTATTGGACTTATGATTTTTTTTTTTTTATTTTTCCATGAATAATTTTGGAAAATGATTTTTCTTCTTAACTCTACCATGAAATTAGATTTTATACGGAAAAAATCTCCATGGCCCTAGAAAGATATTTTTGTACACAGAAAAAAAAAACTGAGGCCCCAAAACATCCGAGTCTTCCATTAAAAATCCTCGGATCTTAGGAAATTCTTTTCTTTTTTGGGGAAAAAATTCCCCAAGCTTCTAAAGAATGTTTTTTTGGCGGAACAAAATCAAATTTTTAATTTCAAAAAATTAACTTCTTTTTTGTACCAAATTCCAAATTGAAAATAATTTCACAGCTCATTGCCGGCGCCAACATCATTCAAAACCCATTCAAAATAATTAAAAAAGAGTATTTTTAAATTGAAGAACATATGTACACATTTCTGTCCGAATTTTACTACGTTCCAATAGACATTCGCTAATAATACCCGCAATTATAACACAAAAAAAACAATCCCTAATAATTATTCTATAAAATTGAGAACCCCAGGCGAAATAATGCCAGCATATATTTCAGAATTTGATGGATGAGAACATGTTCATATCGGTATTTTTTTTTCGTTTAATGAATTGTTTGTATAAAATTTAATTGAGGCTAAACAAAAATGTTTGACAACTTCCCAAATAACAACAAAAAACCGAAAATAACAACACCATTAACAGAAAAATATTTGTGTTCTATGCCATAGGCGCATGGAGATGGGGGAAGTGTGTCAAGATCTAATATTCGCTCTCTTGACACCCTTCAACAACAATAAATATTTTCTAAAAATCATCGTTGTTGTGGTTGTTGTTATTGGGTTTCTGGTGATGGGTTTGATTGGTCTTTATTGACAGCAGGCTTTTGACATGCCAGCCAGCATAGAAATTCTCAATACAACAATGGCATCAAATAATAGCAAGCAATAATACCACTAATTTATTTGTAACAGAACGACTATCCTTTCAACATAGCTTTTGAATTGATTAGTTGAAGAGTCTGTCTTGTTGTCGAATGGAGAGAAATTTCAACACTTTAATGTTCAATTGTTCTATTGTCAGCAATGCAGAAAGAAGAAAAAAAAACAAAACAGAACTAGCACTTCAAATTGTTGATAAATTTCTTTTGTATGACGATTCTTGTTTTTCTATTTCTTTTGGACAACAAAAAATTTCTCTTCTCTTTTTTTGGAAGAACAAAGAAAAAATATTTATTTTTATAATTTTCGTGTGGTTTTCTGAAGGTTTTTGTGCATTTAGAAGATTGTGAGTCGGGAACATCTGCCGTTTGGGTCATAACAGTGGTATAAAAGTATATAAAAACAATGCAATAGAAAACAGTCACATAACATTAACAAATTTCCAGAAGTTTTCAATGAATTTGAATATAATTTTAGAAAATTATTCTTTAAAATTAATTTCGGTTTTTGCGGTGGAATGTATTCTCAAAAATTCCTTTTGGATTTCCCAAATATTTGCCGTAGAAAAAAAGTTATGGCTAAATTGCCAAAGTTACCCAGAATTAATAATAGTCATACGCCCCAGGGTACGGACATTTAAAAAATTCATAACTCCCTCATTTTCAGCAAAAATGCAAATATTTTTACAGATTCCATTAAATTAATATAAAACTCTTCTTGTACCCCGCTTTCAGAGATTGATCTATAAAAGTAGAGACAAATAAATTCATATTTACAAAATAATTCCGCGGCATTATTTAATGGAACTTCCTTTACAATTCTGTAGCAAATCTCCACTTCTAACCAGAAACTCTGTGTTGTGATCCATTTTTTGTTAGGGCACTCAAGTCTCTTTCCAAAACAACAATATAATCTATGTCATAAACATCACTGTCATAACAGACAATGCAATAGAAAAGAGTCACATAAAATTTACAATTTTCCGAAAGTTTTCAATAAATTTGAATACAAATTTAAATTTAATTTATAATATTTAAATAAATAATTTCGGTTTTTGCTATGAAATGTTTTCTTCTGAAATCAATTTGAATTTTCAAAGTATTTGCCATAGAAACAAAGTTGTGGCCAAAATACCAAAGTAACCCAGAATTAATAATAGTCATACGCTCCAGGGTACTGAAAGTAAAATGTTCATAACTTCCTCATTTTCAATAAAAATGCAAATATTTTTGCAGATTCCATTAATTGAATGCAAAATGCTTGTTCTACAACGCTTTCAAAGATCGATCCAAAAAAATAAAGATAAATTAAGTCAAATTAAGAAAAAAATCCTTTTCAGAGCCTTAGCAGCATAATTTAATGGAACTTCTTTCGCAATTCTGTAACTCTTCCCTTCTAGCTGAAAACACTGTGATGTGTCCCATTTTTTTGTGTTAGCACACTTAAGTTTCTTCAGATTTATTTCCAGAACAACAATAGAATCCATGTCATACACATCACTGTCATGACACACAATGCAATAGAAAAGTCACATAAAATGTACAAATTTCCCAAAGTTTTCAAAAAATTTGAATGCACTGATATAAATTTATTCTCCAAAAATAATTTCGGTTTTTGGTATGGAATGTTTTCTTCTGAAATCATATTGAATTTCCAAAATATTTGTGACAGGAAAAATGTTATGGCTAAAATACCAAAGTAACCCAGAATTAATAATAGTCATACGCCCCAGGGTACGGAAATTAAAAAAATCATAACTCCCTCATTTGCAATAAAAAAAATAATGTTAACACTTGTTCTTCGCCGCTTTCGGAGATCGATTTATAAAAGTAAAGACAAATAAATTCATATTTAGAAAATAATTCTTTTAACGTCTTTGCGGCATAAATAATTTCTTCTTTCACAATTCCGTAACAAATCTCCACTTCTAGCCCGAAACACTGTATTGTCTTCCATTTTTTGTTAGGACACTGGAGTTTCTTTCCATTTCCATCCAAAACAAACAATAGAATCCATGTCATAAACATCATTGTCATGTGTCATGGTCATTGAATCATGATATGAACACACACACATGAGATTTTCTTTACAAAATGTAACCTTTTGTTTTGTAGGCTTTCATTTTATAACCTTGCCTGCTTTTCTGCGTTGCATTTAAAAATAGAAATGCCCAACAACGAGATTTTGAACTTTAATTTTATGGTTTGTATAGTTAAATCTCCTCCACTTAAAGCTTACACACATTTACATTTATAATGACACACAAATTTCGTTGAGCACAGCAAAGAATTCGGTTTTTATGACTTTGTTTTTAAGCAGCCGGTTAATCTGGTACTTAAAATTTTCCAGAGTAATGTCAAGAGCTCATAAAATATTAATTAAACTTTAAAAGCAATAAGATTGTGACCGGTATAATAATAAAAAAAATAAAACTCCGTTATAGAAATAGATTATCAAAATGCAACAAATTTTAAAATGCAATAAAGAAAATGGTGATTAAATTTTTAAAAAGAGATTATTTTTGGGCATAAGTTCTAAATAATTAAAAAAGTTATTACAAATGGCTGAAGATAATGTTCTATAAAAAACAGGCCCTGGGGATTTTTTGAAGAAAAGATATTAGTCAAGCTATGTAATAGAGGGGTGTATAGTTTTTTGTTTTAACAATTGCCAAAAGTTTTGCTTAGTTTTCCCTACATTTTTAAGAGTAACTGTAAATTAAACAAAAACAACAATTTTAGCCCCAGGGTGTCTTCTTACAAAATCATTTTGAATTTAAAAAATATATGCCATACAACAGAAGTTATGGTAAGAACACCAAAGTAACTCGGAATTAATTATAATCATATGCAAGCTTTTTTCAAAAGTTGTGCAGAATTTTTATTATATCTCCATGATAAAAAATAAATTAAATAATTTCCGTTTTTGCCCTGGGATGTCTTCTTACAAAATAATTTTAAATTTCAAAAATATTTGCCATAGAACAGATGTTATAACCAAAATACAAAAGTTATTCAGAATTAATAATAATCATACGCACTGTAGCACAGAAATTAAAAACATCACAATTCATTAATTTTCCATAGAATTTCAAATATTTTTTTTTTTTGCACTGGCTTTAATTACAATTCTCTGCTAATTTTAAAACATTATACAGACCTAGACGCTTTCCTAACTTGCGAGCTTACACTTTTTGTAAAAATACCCAAAGTAGCCACAGACTGATTTTCGGGAGCGATTTCACGCAATAATCATTAACTTTAAAAATTTTTGAAGAGTATTGTTTTCTTTTCAGAATAATTTGTTAATGGCATTTGCAATTGTAAACCGAGTTTTAAAACAGAGACAACAACTTTGAATTGGAATAACCTGTTTGTGTTAAGTATTTCCGAAATTTGTGCTAAATTATCACTATAGTTATCAAACACCAATATGAATCATATAATTTTGGTTTTTGCCCTAGTATGTCTTCTTACAAAATCATTTTGAATTTCAAAAATATTTGTCATAGAACAGAAGTTATAATAAAAATAAAAAAGTAACCCAGAATTAATAATAATCATACGCAGCCTAGTACATAAATGAAAAGAATCACAATTCATACATTTTCAGCAGAAATTGATATATATATTTTTTTGGTTCATTTTTACGGACAAAGCGTAGCTTTTTTTTAAGCCATTATACAGACCAAGGCATTGAATTGACAACAAAAATAGATTTTTTTTTGTAAAAATTCCAAAATATTCATAGACTGATATATAGATAGCAAGAGCCAATTTCTGTCAGCCCAGTGACACATTTTTTTAAATAATTTATGGAGCTTGTTCTCCTTTCATATTTCAGAACAATATTGGAGTTAAGAATAGTTTTTGTTACGAAAATTTGAACAGATCAAAAACTTGGTATTTGGAAAAAACTATTTCCAAAAGTTATGCTTAATTTTCAATAAATTTACAGGGAGAAAAAACAGCAAACAATTTTGGTTTTTGTCCTAGAGAGTCTTCTTACAAAATCAATTTGAATTTCAGAAATATTTGCCATAGCCCCAAAGTTATGATCAATATACAAAAGTAAGCCCGAATTAATAACAGTCATACGCACCATGGTACGGATATTAAAAAATCCATAACTTATTAACTATCAGCAAAAATTAGAATATTTTTTCAATTAGTATCTAACGACGATGTAGTGCTTCTTTCCAATCTAGGCGTTTAAATAACTACAAAAAATAGAATTTTCCTAAAGTTCCTTACATAATCATAGAGAAACGTCCCGATAACAAATTTTCGCTATATATATATATATATATATATATATATATATATATATATATATATATATATATATATATATATTCAATTTTTGTAAAAGTTATATGCTTTTATACAATTATTTCTTAACACACATTTGCTATGCTAATCATAACGGAGTTATAAAATAGAACCAAGAACTATGAAATGGGAAAGTAGTACCTAAAATAATGATCGGCTGATATTTCTAGAGGGACTTTTCGTTATAAACTTCAATTAATTATTTTTTTAAAAATGAAAAGTTTTTTTCATTTGAAAATGATTTGTTAATGAAGTTTTCTATTGCAATTATAATTGGGTTATAAAAACTAAGAATGAAACTGTTTCCATAACTTGTGCCAAATATATTTCCAAAAGCAAATATACATAAAATAATTTATTTTCTTACAATTTTATTTATTTTTGAACGTCAGAAAAGTTTTTCTTTGTTTAAAAATCATTTGTTGATGACATTCGCCATTGCGATTATAGATGAGTAATGAAATATAGGTAAAACTAAACATGAAAAAATAAGTTATCTATTTCCAAAAATTGGGCCTAATTTCCACTATATTTCCAAAAGCAAATAAACAAAAAATATTTTTGGTTTTAGCCCCAGAGTATCGTCTTCCAAAATTGTTTTGGTTTTCAAAAATATTCGCCATACAACAGGAGTTATATTGAAATTGACAAAGTAACCTATAATTAATAATAGTCATACGCACTGTGGTACAATAATTAAAATGTCCATAACTCATTTATTTTCAACGGAATTTAAAATATTATTTCGAATAATATTTCACGACAATGCAAGGCTTCTTTCGACACCCCTATACACATTTAGTTAACTACGAAAAATTTGCAGATTTTCTTAAATTCTCTAAAATTGTCATAGAGGTATTTCTTTCCCAATAAATTTTACATTTTCAAACCATTTGCCTATAGAAGAACCTAATTTATTTACTTCGAATTATATTAATACATAAGGCTAACAAATGTTTGTTTACAACAATTAAGAACACGTGTTTATTGTTGTTAATATTTTTAATATCCGATGCCCCAATAGCTATTCAAATATTAAACAAAACGTCCCAACAAAATTAGACCAAATGCCCAATTTAATGCTCCAATAAAAAAATTTAAAGAAATTAAAACAAAACTAGGCTAACACCAACTTGTAGGTTCCAAAACGGCACAATACCATACGATTTACAAAACTTTATAAAAAATATCAAAATAGTTTCGAACCCAAAAAAATAAATATACATTCATTCTAACTATGCCCAAGATAAATTAGCGGATTATTAAAACTAGTCGACCACTCGTATCAAATTCAAAATACATCCACATTTGCATATTATTAACAAACCAATCTACGAATGATATAAGGGTTCTCGTTTTCAATGTCAACGCCATCGTCATCGCTATCATCCGCCGTGGCTGGGGTGATAATTTCTTGAAAGACAAGAAGAAAGATAATTTTTTCTATTGGCTCTATAGAGACATTTCGAAATTAACATCTCATAAATATTTATACATTTATTGGGCAATAAAAGAACAGCGGATGAGACAAAGAGGTGATCAGAGAACGAGCCAAACAAGACGTAACAGCAGATAAAGTTTAACACACGTTTTGTTATATCCGATTCAACAAAGTATCTTCCCCAACAAGTTTGTGATTCAACTTTGCCAAAAGACAAACTCGGCATAATTTTGAATAAATTAACTAAAAAATATTTCTTAAAATTTTAAAATTATTTCAATTCGTTTTTAAAGCTGTTGAATTTGTCACTCTTTTAATTTTAACTCAAATATTATGTATATGAAATACTTTTCATATGAATTTTGCATGATCTGCATTGAAAAAAAATTTGCATTCGAGCTCATTAGTGTGTTGACTCAGTTTTTGTGGTTTTTCGAAATTCGATTACAAAAATATATATGTATTTTGAAATGTCAACATATCATGTCAAAAGCTGCTACCAATAGGTTGTTCGATTGATTTTAAATGATATGTGGTTTGAGTTTGTCATCAATACTTTAATTGATTAAAATGAGATCAATTATGGGGGTAGGACCGTGTTTTCAAGTGTTTTGAAATGAAAGATAAAAAAGGTTTATAAAAAAATGTTCTTGCCTAATAAATGCCAACCAAATATCATCTAAGGGTTTAAATGGGTCCCTCTGCCAAAGCTGGAATTTCTTGTGCTTATCTATTCATCTGGGTTTATTTTTCTTTACAAAACAATAATATATTTTGCTTTTCAATATAATTTGAAAAAAAAATTAAATTATTCTTGAAAATGAAGAAGTTATGGCCATTTTAATTTTGGTGCCATGTTGCGTATAAGTAATATTAATTATGGGTTATCTTTGTATTTTGGCCATAACTTTGTTTCTTTGGTAGATTTTTTGAAAATTCAAAACTATATTCTAAGAGGATGCCCTAGGTCATAAACCAAAATTATTTAAAAAATTGGTACTCGCGAAACTATAGCGAAATTTTGCCCAATCTTTTGAAATAACTTCTAGTAATCTCTTTATTGTTAATATTTCGTAAATTTAGTCTTTGTAGCACAAATATGGAAATCCACATTCTTATAATGAAAAAAAAAATACCAAAAGAATTCTCCCATGGAATTGGATCCATGAATGGAGACCTTAGGAAAAAAATCTGGAGAAAAATCTGAGCCTCAAAGAAGTACAACTCTATGAAATAAGCGCAAGACTTAAAAAACGGATTTTTGCACGGAAAAAATTTACTCAAGCCCCTCAAAATAATTTTTAGACGAACAACTAATCTAGTCACTTCTGCGGATTACCTATTTTTTTCATTTAACAAGGTTTCAATCTTTTTTTTAAAAAACCTAATATCTGTTGAATTAATGGTTTTTATGAAAGCCTTCCCAGTCCCCAAAGATTATCTTTTTCTCGTGGTTAAATACCCTTCTAGGAATGTTTAAATGGAGCAAATAATTCTTCTTAACGTCATAAAAATATATGTATTTCTGTTGATTAATGATTGAAATATGAATTAATTCATTTTGGTACCATATGGCGTATGACTACTATTAATTAAGGGTATCTTTGGTATTCTGGCCATAACTCTGTTTCTTTGGCAAATATTTACAAAATTCAAAATGATTTTCTAAGAGGATACTCTAGGGAATAAACCAAAATTATTTGAGAGATTTTTAAACCTGAAAATATATTGTAATTTAAATCAGACTTTAAAATAAGACCAATTTCCCAAAAGAGAAAATCTCGGCTCCCACGAAATGATGAAACTAAATAATTTTTGTAGACAAACAACTTATCGAGACCCATTGAAAATTACTTATTTTTAAGAGAAAAAGTCTCCGCTACTCGAGGAAACAGAAACAATTCGCAGCTTCAAAAAATTGTAAGTTAAAAAAAGAAAATGTCCTCAGTCTCTGTGTATTTATTTCTACATGGAAAAAAGATTGGATTACTCGTGGTTTTTTTCTGGGGCTGAAGTGAGTGCCTCAATGAAAAAGATAATTATTCTTACATTCAATTTAAAAAATATATATATAAATTGTTGTTATAAATGATTGAGTTATGAATTAATTAATTTTGGTGCCATGTGGCGTATGACTATTATTAATTCGAGGTCTCTTTTGTATTTTGGTCATAGCTTTTTTTCTACGGCATATATTTTCAAAATTCAAACGGGTTCCGATAGGAGACCCTTAAGAGCATAAATCAAAATTATTTGATTGAAGGCTTTCTAAAAAACATACAACAATATTTAAAAAAAACTTTTGAAAGTACTGAAACCCAACATAATTTTTCATTCATAACTTCTGACTGATTTCATTCCACAATTATACCCCTAACATCGGATTTTTCCATAAAATAATTAAATAAAAGTGAGATACATTCCCATCCATAGAAAACAATCCTTTATCTTCTCAAAAAAGTAGACCAAGAAATACACCAACTTTGTAAGGATATTTTCTAAAAAACATTTCCTCGTCCCTCAAAGTTTTTTTCTTTAACGAAAAAATGTCTCACTTCTATAATATATTAACTCTCTTGGGATCTAATAGAGATCCTAGAACTCTTTTCTATCCCTAAATATACTTTGCAAAAATGTTTACATTTTTCCTGCAAATGCTTAAAATATGATTATTTTGTTTTCCGTACCATGTTGCGTATAGTCAGACGCAACTTTGGTATTTTGGTCATAACTTTGTTACTTTGGCAAATATTTGAAAAATTCGAAATGATTTCGAAAGGAGACACTTACGGCAATAAATTTGGACTCATAAAGTGATAATACAATTTTAGCAAATCTTTTGATATTTGTTTTCTTGTATATAGAAATATGGAAACATTTTGTTGTCCTGAAAGAATCGTTTCAAAAAGGTAATTCCCAATTTTCCGAAAGAAGAGATACTCAGCTACCAAGAACAACTAATTTTTAAAATATTTTTTTGAAAAAAAAACTCAATTTCGTTTCATTTCTTTGCTTCTCCAACTGGAACAAAATTAGAAATTGAAATTTCTTTACGCTGCGGAAAATATTTAATTTCTCATGATTATCTATCCTCTTAAACCTATATCAAGTGTCTAACATAAGCATTAGATATTTCCCAACTAGAACTAGCAAAAAATTCGAAATTATCTTGAAAATGAATAAGTTATGAGGATTTTAATTTTGGTACCATCTTGCGTATGACTACTTTTAATTCGGGTTACTTTGGTATTTTCTTCATAACTTTTTTATTTAGGCAAATATTTGCAAAATTCAAAATGATTTTGAAAGGAGACCCATAAGGACATAAACCAAAATTATAAAATGTAATGTTTACCCATAAAATGATGAATAAATTTAAGTAAAACTTTTCATATTTGTTTTTTTTTTTTACACCAATAAAAAGATATTTTCTCGTCGCGGAATTCGAAAAAGAAATTCCCAATTTGCCAAAAGAATCATATACCCAGGAACTACTGGTTTTAGACAAAAAGTAAAGTCCCTATGATAGTACAAAAATTGTTAATTACTTTTTTACTTATCAATACATTTTTTGTATTTGTTTTGAGTGATTGAGAATTTCTACGAAATAATTCTCAACCCTTTTTTATCGATGGTTATATAATTGTTTATTTCATTATTTTATTGTTTTCCCAACAGTTTAGAGTAGTTATTTAATTTCTTATCGTTAGATTGCAGTTACCTCACATCATAAAATCCAAAATTTAGAAAAATTACCTGCAAAAGAGGGAAGAAAAATATTATTATTCAATTTTTTCAAGTTGCAAAAACATACTTAAAATTTAAAATATATATTATGCATTTTTAATATTTAACTGCAAGAACCAAAATAAAAAATAACTGTGTCTTCTGATATCACAACGCAATCAATCAATTATGACAAACATGATTTCATTTTTTCACTATCAGTAGTAACGATAGGTCTTATCGCACCCTATAGTATTTGAGATATTGTCACGTTTGCGAATTGTTTGCGAGCAGGGGATTGGAGGGGAATGAATTAAAACTTAAAATATGCCAACGGTCATGTTTGATATAAAACGACGTTAATTTTTCTACTCGCTTCGAGTCATTTTTGTTTGTGTTGGATTTTTTTTCTGACGCTACCGGAAATGTTCATCATCTGAATTGCCGGCAAGAAAAGTAGACTCTGAAACATATGTCACTGGTCGGGGAAGGTATGGAAAAGAAATGTCAATAATGAAAATCGCAAAAAAACACAAAAGATGATGAAATAGGTGTTTGCGAACTGATTGATTGACAGGCTGACTAAGTGAAAATATTAGAATTGTATTTAAATTCAAGAAAAATATGAAACTGCGCACTCAAGAAAGAGAATATATAAATATATAAAGATAATTTATTATTTAGAAAATAATTACATTATTTCTTATAATTATCTAAGCCACAAAAACTGTATCTAATTTTTAAATGAAGCATTAGATGTTACGCAAATAAAATTTGAAAAAATATTTGTATTATTACCGAAAATGAATGAATTATTAATCTTTTATTTTCCGTACCATGTGGCGTATGATTATTATTAATTCGGGGTTACTTTGGTATTTCGGCTATAAAATGTTTTCTTTGGTAAGTATTTTCAAAATTCAAAATGATTTTAAAAGGAGACACTTTGTGGGATAAACCAAAATTATTAAATAATTTGTTTAATTAAGAAGTGATAATAAAATTTAAGCAAAACTTTTGAAGTTGGTTTTTCATATATTTTAATATTTGAAAAAAAAAACTTTGGAATAGAAAAGAAAATATAATTATCACACCAAAAAAAGGCAAAGCTCAATTATTTAAAGCAGAAAATAATAAAAATTAGGCCTTCAAAAAATAAATTGGCAGAAATTCTTAATTTTTGAGAAAATGTATGAATTAATAATTTTTATTGGATTAATAGAAAATTCTGCCATACAAGTATGATATATATCATGTTAAAATGAAGCATTAGACATTTCCTAAACACAAATAGAAAAAACATTTTAATTTTTCCTGGAACTTAATGAATTATGAATATATTATTTTCAGTACCATATGGCGTATGACTATTATTAAATCGGGATTACTTTGGTATTTCGGCCATAACATTTCTTCGTTGGCAAGTATTTTAAAAATTCAAAATGACTTTGAAAACGCGCCCTTCAGGGCATAAACCAAAATTATTAAATGGATTTTTACTCGGACAATAGTGGTAAAATTGGAATAAAACTTTTGATGTCGCCTTTTAAAATGTTATGAACATTAAAACATTATGTGATCTAAACGAAATAAATATTATCATACAAAAAAGCATACTCTAATTTTCCTAAGAATCAAATAAGTGGAATGTAAAGACTATAGTTTAAAAATAATATAAGTGCCTGAAGATTTCCAAGAGAGGAATTGTGAAAAATCAATAAAACATAATTCCTATCAACGCATAATTATCAAAATGTTGGTTACTTTGGAATTTTGGCCATAACTTTTTTTCTTTGGCAAGTATTTTTAAAATTCAAAATAATATTGAAAGAGGACCCTTCAGGACATAAACCAAAATTATTAAACAACAATTTAACACATGAACAACTATTTAAAAAAAAACAAACAGTGCCTAAATATTACCAGAGAAAAATTATAAAAAAAAAAAACTCAATAATAAATAATTCTATTCATTGTATAATTTTGAAAATGTTTCATGATTTATATACACATTGATCCCAATTTTTACAATTATCAAAAAAATCTAAGTTTCCCTTCAAAAGGATGAATTATGAATTTTTTATTTTCTGTACCATGTGGCGTATAACTATTATTAATTCGGGGTTCCTTTGGAATTTTGGTCATAACTTGGTTTCTATGGCAAGTATTTTTAAAATTCAAATAGATTTTGAAAGAGGACACTTCCGGGCATAAACCAAAATTGTGAAATGTATTATTACTTATGAAATAATAATAAAATCTAAGCAAAACTTTTGATGTCAGTTTTATAAATGTAGTGTCGCATGGCTTTTATTTATTCGGGGTTACTTTGGAATTTTGGCCATGACTTTTTTTCTTTGGCAAGAATTTTAAATATTCAAAATAATTCTGAAAGAGGACCCTTCAGGGAACAAACCAAAATTATTAAATAATTTTTTACTCATAAAATGTATTTTCAAAAAAAAAAATGAAAGAAAATACTCATTGCCTGAAGATTACCAGAGAAAAATTAAAAAAAAAACTCAATAATAAATAATTCTATTCAATGTATAATTTTGAAAATATTGAATGATTTATATTCACATTGAACCCAATTTTTACAATTATCAAAAAAATGAGTTCCCGTAAAAATGAATGAACTATGACATTTTTATTTTCCGTACCATGTGGCGTATGACTATTATTAATTCGGGGATACTTTGGAATTTTGGTCATAACTTTGTTTCTATGGCAAGTATTTTCAAAATTCAAATTGATTTTGAAAAAGGACCCTTCAGGACATAAACCAAAATTATTTAATAAAATATATACCCATGAAATAATAATAAAATTTAATCAAAACTTTTGATATCAGTTTTTTTAAAAGTCGCATGATCTTTTTCAATTCGTGTTTACTTTTGAATTTTGGTTATAACTTTTTTTCTATTGTCAAGTATATTCAAAATTCAAATTGATTTTGAAAAAGGACCCCTTAGGACATAAACCAAAATTATTTAAAAAAAATATATACCCATGAAATAATAATAAAATTTAAGTAAAACTTTTGATATCAATTTTTTAAAAAGAAGCATGACTTTTCAATTTGGGTTTACTTTGGAGTTTTGGTCGTAACATTTTTTCTATGAAAATTATTTTTAAAATTCATCTGGATTTTGAAAGAGGACCAATCGAGGCATAGACCCAAATTACGGAATTTACTTTCTGCTTATGTAATGACAGTATATTTTAAGGAAAATGATTGATTTCTGAAATTATAAAAAATAACAGATCAATATTAATTTTTTTTAAGTAAAATTTTGAAAATTCTGAATAAGTTTTTCCGCACATTGAACTCAATTTATGGCCAAAACTTGACTTAAAATTATCCAAAGCTTTGTTAACTTTTAGTCTCCTTTTTATTTTTTATTTATTTATTTATTTATTTATTTTTTTTTTTTTTTTTTGTATCCCCCATTTGTATGTCTTGCCTCTATGGCAATTTCCATTTCCATCGCTCATTATGATTGATCATGCATTTCTTTTTCTTCTTCACGAAAGATATTTCAATTAACAACATTTATTTCGGAATTCAAAAGAATTCGAAATGAAGAAAAAAAACATTAATTTATTGGAAGCTGGTGGTGGCTCTGCTACTGGTCATGCGATTAGACATGATTAGACACAATTTGAATTTATAAAAAAAAAATCGAACAAAAAATTACAACGTTGAGCCTATCCAACAACGATGGTGATGATGATGAAGCTGAAATGACTGACTGCCTGCCGGCCGGCCGACCGGCCTGCCTGACTGGACAGATGAATGGTTGATTGGATGGATGGCTGAATAAAAATACGAAATTTATGTTTTGATCATTTCTTCATTTCCTCTTCTGTTTTGGCCTGTTTTATGAGCAGTTCTTCTTCTTTTTTTTTTTTTTCTTGTGGCAGAAGAGTTCCATCTTCCCAATTTGGAGGAGGCCATTCCGAAAAATTTATCTAGTCATTATCATCTAAAGACATCATCTTTACGATTACGATCGACGACAATATTAGCAACATCATCAGCAGTAGCCACATTTTCCCGTCTCGTCCTCATCGTGATTTTCCAAATTCGAAACCAACACACACTCACGCACACCATCAAATTTATGCCTTCTCATGCTTGGCCATATTTTTCCCTCTGCAGGCAGGCAGTCGGGCATCATTTGTTGCATTCTGCCACATGCAACTGATTGGAGGGGGAAAATAAATGCTTGTCACATTTATGCAGAGCCATAGAAAATTTTAGCTACTGTGCATTGGTGGAGGGGGTTGTGACGCACTGTGACGATTCTTGTTGCTGCTACTTCTGCCGCTGCCTGTCATCAAAAATAGACTCATCAAAATTCTATTTTTACTTGGACACTCAAACACACACACACACACACCTATAGGAGGACATGGTGTTTGTGTGACTGAAAACCAGAGGAATTTGTGTTGTTCTGATCACCACCGCTCCCGATCTGCAAGTTTTCGATATTTAGGCCAGCAAAATGGGAAATGTAAGACGAGAAAATCAATGGGATAATAATTTTGATTTTTCAAAATATTCAGGGAATATTTTTATTTGAAAACCTGCAGCGAATTGG
Organism: Musca domestica; assembly: GCF_030504385.1. NCBI lineage: Eukaryota > Metazoa > Arthropoda > Insecta > Diptera > Muscidae > Musca > Musca domestica. The sequence continues at coordinate 1,857,422 of NW_026712396.1, forward strand.
AAAAAATATTAAATCTTTCCAAAAATGGCTTTTTTTATTATTCAAAATTAATGATATTTTTTCAAGGTACATATTGAATATACAAATTTCTTTTGTTCAGAGACTTGCAATGAAATTTGATTTAGAACAATTCTTCCTTTGAGACTTTGCTCCAAATATGAAGTATAGAAGGAGATTTTGGTTCGGATTTGATAGGCATTATATTCACAGAAAAAAAGCAAACATATAATTTTCACTTATTGGACATACATTTTGATGTAATTTCCATAAAAACTATTGGACCTAGAGATATGATTTATTCTGAGATTTATAGTGAAATTTTGTGTAGAATATTTCTTCCCTTGACAACTTCCACCTAAAACGAAATTTAGTGTTAGTTTCAGGCGTCAAGTCGAAAAAAGTCCAAGGAAAACTTTATCAAAAAATTAGAGAATACTTTTTATTTATTTTTTTTTTTGCGGCATTGATCCAATTTTTTTTAATACACAATCGAAATAGAAATTTCTTTTCTTTGGTGACTCATAGTCAAATTTGATGAGGAATATTTGTGTCTTTGATATCTTCCTTCTAAAATGATGTTTTATGGAACAAGCTTGCCTATAGTCAAAGTGCTACTTTATAACCGTAAACAAAGCAAACTCGTAATTCTCACTTGTGGTTCATAAATTTCGAATGTAATTTCCATAAAAAATATTGTACCTAGAGATATAATTTATTCTGAGATTTATAGTGAAAATTTGTGTAGAATATTTCTTCTTTGGAGACCTTCCACCTAAAACAAAATTTAATGTTACTTTCAGGCGTCAACTCGAAAAAAAGTCTGAAAAAAAAAACTTTATCAAAAAATTAAAGAATATTTTCTGATTTTTTTTTGACGACTTTGATGCAAATGTTTTTTGAATATACAATCGAAATAGAAATTTCTTTTCTTTGGTGACTCATAGTGAAATTTGATGAGGAATATTTTTGCCTTTGATGGCATCCTCCTAAAATGATGTTTTATGGAACTAGCTTGTCGATAATCAAAGTGGTACTTTTTAACCGTAAACAAAGCAAACTCATAATTTTCACTTGTTGGACATAAATTTCGAATGTAATTTTCATAAAAACTATTGCACCTAGAGGTGTGGTTTATTCTGAGATTTATAGTGAAATTATGTGTAGAATATTTCTTCTTTTGAAACCTTTCGGCTAAAATGAAATTTAAGTTTAATTTCAGGCCTCAACTCGAGAAAACTCCAATGAAAAATTGATCCAAAAATTAAAGAATATTTGCGTCTTTTTTTTTTTTTTTTTTTTTGAAAAATTGATGCAGATTTTTTTGATATGCAATTAAAATAGAGATTTTCTTTCTTTGGTGACTTATAATGAAATTTGATAAGGAACATTTTTGCTATTAATGACATCCTCCTAAAATGATGTTTTATGGAACTATCTTGCCTAAACTCGGAGTGCTATTTTAAACCTAAAACTGGGTTTTTAATATTTACACATTTCTGGCGTTTAGGTAAGATTTAGACATTTGATGTATTCCGGGACCTATGACAGAAATAAACATTTTTTTTGTTCAGAGACTCACAATGAAATTTTATCTAGAACAATTCCTACTTTGACACTTTCCTCAAAAAATGAGGTATAAAAGGAGTTATAAGGTCAGATTCGATATGTGTTAAATCCACAGTAAAAAAAAAGCAAAAACATAATTCTCACTTGTTTGACATAAATTTCGAATATAATTTTCTTAAAAACTATTGCACCTAGAGATATAGTTTATTCTGAGATTTGTTGTGGAATTTTGTGTAGAATATTTCTTCCTTTGACACCTTTTGTTTAAAATGGAATTTTATGTTACTTTCAGACGTTAAATTGAAAAATGTCCAGAGAAAGATTGATCAAAAAAAAAGAAATTAGGGAATATTTTCGTGTTTCTTTGCGAATATATTTTTGATAATTTTTATAAAAACTATTGTACCAAGACATATGGTTTATTCTGAGATTTATATTGAAATTTAGAGTAGAATATTTCACATTTTGAAACCTTCCGGCTAAAATGAAATTTTATGGTACTTTCAGGTGTCAACTCGAAAAAAGTCCATTGAAAAATTGATCAAAAAATTAGAGAATATTTTTTGCGGTTTTTTTGGGAATATTTTTGCAACCCACTCCTTCTAGTACCTCCCCCCACAAAGGGTTGAAAATTTTGAATAACCAAAACGATTATAAAATCTGGAATATGCATCGGGTTCCCTTCATATTTCACACATGTCATTATATCTACTAACTCAAGATCGGCTGTGAAGATAAAATATATGGGGATATTCCTTCTGCTCCCTTCCCCACAATGGGTCAGAATTAAAAAAAAAAAAAACAAACCATGGCGCTCATAGATTTCGAGAATCCGGTTCTCTTCAAATTTCACGAATCTCAATAATTCTATCAACACAAGATCTGGTATGAAGATGGTAGATATCGGTCTACCCTTTCTGTTACCAAAGGTTCACAATTTTCAATACTTATATCTCCTATAACTAACGAAACAAGTCAGCGATTCTTTTCAAACTTGTCAACACATTTCTCTCAACCAGAGATCGGATGAGAATGTGGAATTTATTGGCCCACTCCTTCTTGTACCTCCCACACAAAAGCTTAGCATTTTGATTAACAATTATTCGCATAAAATTGGAAATATTAGTCCAACCCTTCAATAATCGCGAAGATTTAAAAAAAAAATATTTTTCAAAAATAATAATTTTTCAAAATAATTATTGTTAAAATTATTAACTTCAAAATCTACTTTTATAAAGTATTTAGAAACCATATTTTCTCCTTTTGAACCCATGTCATGGCCAAATGTAAATCTTAATCTCAAGAAAAAAAAATACTGTCATAAATTTTCCATGCCATCATAAATTAAATAGAAACTATACAATAGCAGAATAAAAAATTAAATAATTAAAAAAAGACTGAGAATATCCCCTATTTCTCAAAAAAAAAAAAAAAAAGAACACAAAAATACCCAAAATCTATGCCAGAGGAAGAATTCCTAACACATTGTTTTATTTTGTATATTTTTTTCATTTTGACTTGACAAATCAATGGTCGCCCGTTCCTCGGCGCTTTTTCGGGATTTTTTTAGTCTAGTTCGGTTTTTGTTTTATAGCCAAAATGTAAAAATGGAGTAAACAAAAATATATATTTTTTTCATGTGTGTGTGTTTTTATAAAAATAGATCCGTAGAGACGCCACTTGGTAAAGATAAAATAGAATTCGGAGGCTGGCTAACTAGGCGTCCGCCAAGTCCCTCCATTTTTGTCTTACCTTCTGTCCTTCCCTAGTTTCCCGTTTCGGAACATCGTGAAATGGTTTTCAGTGTTCTTTGCAATGCATTTGTTTGTCTCTCCGTTTATGAGTTGTCTTGGGGTCTTTTTATACCCTCCACCATAGTATGGAGGGTATATTAAGTTTTTCATGCCGTTTGTAATGCCTCGAAATATACATTTTAGACCCCACAAAGTAAATACATATTCTTGATAAGCATAAAATTGTATGTCGATTTAGCGTGGTCCGCCAGTCTGTCCTTCTGTCCGTCTGTCACCCTAGCTTCCGAACGAATTGAAGTAGATAGATAAAATTTTACTCAAATGTATATTTGGTCTGCAGGACTTTTGGTATTGAAAATGGGCCATGTAGGTCCACGTTTTGGTATAGCCCCCATATAACGGCACCTCCCGATATTCGGTATTTTGGTGATTTTAAAGACATTATTCGCTGGAACTGTTTCAAATTTCATATTTGAAGTTCGTAATGGATACTACAGCCTATGACAGAAAATTGTCTATGCAGGTGCTTCGCATAGCCCCCATATAACGGTACCTCCCGATATTCGGTATTTTGATGATTTTAAAGACTTTATTCGCTGGAACTGTTTCAAATTTCATATTTGAAGTTCGTAATGGATACTACAGCCTATGACAGAAAATTGTTTATGCAGGTCCTTCGCATAGCCCCCATATAACGGTACCTCCCGATATTCCATATTTCGATGATTTTAACGACATTATTCACCGGAATTGTTTCAAATTTGGCATTTGAAGTTCGAAATGCATACTACAACCTAAAACAGAAAATTGTCTGTGCAGGTCCACGTCTTCGTATAGCCCCCATATAACGGTACCTCCCGATATTCGGTATTTTTATGATTTTAGCGACATTATTCGCTGGAACTGTTTCAAATTTAGTATTTGATGTTCGTAAGAGATTCTACAGCCTATGACAGAAAATTGTCTGTGCAAGTCCAAGTATTCGTATAGCCCCCCTATATCGATACCTCCCGATATTCGGTATTTTGATGATTTTAGCGACAGTATTCAGCGGAATTGCTTCAAATTTGGTATTTGAAGTTCGTAATAGGTACTACGGCCTATGACAGAAAATTGTCTGTGCTGGTCCACGTCTTCGTATAGCCCTCATATAGCGGTACCTCCCGAAATTCGGTATTTTGATGATTTTAGCGACATTATGTACCAGTTCGTTAGGGATACTACAGCCTAAGAAAATTTTTTGTGATAGTCCACGTCTTCGTATAGCACCCATATATCGGTACCTCCGTATATGCATAATTTTCAGGTCAACATTTGGTACTTTTAAGACTTTAATAAAAATTTTAACGGATTTTAATTTTTTGGAAAATTTGCCAAATTCGTTCCAAATGATGGAGGGTATTCCAAGTTCGACCGTGCCGAACTTAGAGCTTTTTTACTTGTTTTTTTTTTTTTTGTCTGCCGGTGTTCCGTTTTCCGAATTGAATTTAGTTTTTCTATTTTATGAGGCAAATAAAAAAAATAACTCAACTATTGGCTGACTAAAGTCCATAGAATGAGAGCAAATTTTTTTTCAGTATTGGAATTCGAATTTCCGTTTTTAATTTTCAATATATATTTTTATTTCCAATATAAAAAAAGTTGGGAAATTATTTATAGCATTCAAATTTCATTTCCAATATTTCTCTATAATTTTTCTTAGAAACTTTCATATTTTCAAATTTATTATTATTGTAATTCGGTATTTTCAATTTCTCTTCTTCTCTCCTTTGCGTTCTAAATTTAGCAATAAAAAAATATGGAATTAATATTTTTTTTTATTTCTTCATTACTATTATTTTCTGCGTGATTAGTTTTTTTTTTTATTTATTTCATTGCTTTATAGACTTCTTTTATTACCTTTATGGTTTGACCCAGATTTGCTGGTGTTCTCTTATTTTTTAATCGACTCTTTTTGTTGTTGTTTTTGCCAACAACAAAATAAATGGCTGAAGAAAAAAAATTATTGTTTATTGAAAATGTGATATGTGAGGAGGGCAAATAAACCAAAGCCAAAAACAAAAATAAAAAGAAAAAAAAAACGAAGAAGAATAACCGCAGACAATGTTAACAACATTTAAACCATGTCTATTGCGGCGGCTTTAATAACAACTACAACAATAGCAATAATAACAAGTACAATTGCAAAACATTAAAATCGGAGATATCAATTTATGGCAATCAGAATCAATGCAAAATTCAATTCAATCCTGCAACCGAAAAAAAATATATTTTTTTGGTCCTGTGCCCAATTCTCCTCTATTTCGGAAAAAAATTAATTTTTCAAATAATTTTTTTTAATTATACTGAGCGTTAAAAAATCAATAACGACAGACAAATTCAAGCAGATTATGAAAGTACTAATTGAAGACTTTCGGAGAAATTTCTCAGAATTTGAAGCCCATGGACTTTCAAATCCTTTCACTAGAGAAAGAGGATATGACGGATAACATTAGGACGGCCACTATCCCCGAAATGGGTTTCGAAATTTGATTTGGGAGGGGAAGGGTCACCTCGAGAAAAAAAATAGCATTTCCAATACAAAAGATGTCAAAAAAAATTAATCAATGCATACAGATGACATTCTGAGGATTTTTTACAGAAAAAAACAAACTCTATCCCATATTAAGGTCTCGTAGAAAGAGGAAGCCTGCAGAAGCCATATTTAAAAACTTTATTTAGAAAACTTTTAAAGACATTTTTTAAGCGGAGAACCCCATATAAGCCACCCCTGGGCAAAAAGACTCCAGAAGACTTTTTATAATATGTATTTTTTTTTGTTAAAGGACATTTGAAAAAAATAAGGTCGTTTACATAAGGACGGCAAAGATTCCTGAACTGGATTTCGAAACTATTTCGGGAGGTGAAGGCAGAAGGACGATTCAACTTCTCCACTACAAAATATATCAGAAATTCAACCATTTCGGAGGTAGCCGAACCGCAGAACCCCCCTGTTTAGGTTCCTGCCTACAGCATTCTGACTATCTTCTGAATAGCTTTGGAAGGCCGTCTATAGATGGGTGATCTTCCGATTTTTTTTAATATGGAAGGCACCCGAAAGTCTTCCTGCATTCAAAATATTCGGAAAGATTTCTGAGAATGTGGAGGCAAAGGAATTTTCACGGACTTTCAAGCCTGGAATTTTTTTTAATCCTTTTTTACTTTTTTTTTAAAAATATTTAAATTTTGATTTTTTAAATATTTAAATTTTATTTTTTTAATATTTTTTAAATATTTAAATTTAATTTTTTTTTTGAATATTTAAATTTTATTTTTTTAATATTTTTTAAATATTTAAATTTATTTTTTTTTTAATTTTTTTTTAAATATTTTTTAAATATTTAAATTATATTTTTTTTAAATATTTAAATTTTAATTTTTTTAATATTTTTTAATTTATAATTTTTTAAATATTTAAATTTTAATTTTTTAAATATTTAAATTTTATTTTTTTTTTAAATATTTTTTAAATATTTAACTTTTAATTTTTTTAAATATTTAATTTTTTTTCTTAATTTTGTTTAAATATTTAAATTTTATTTTTTTTTTTAATATTTTTAAAGATACTCGTAAAACGTGAATTTTTAAAATTAAATTTTTGAATCAGTGACTTTCATTCCAAATTCCAGAATAGCAGCTATTATTATTATTATTTTTATATAATTTTCAATTTTATTTTCAATTTTTTTTTTTTTTGATATGCACCTTTTATTGCTCTCCGATCTTGCCCCTCCATGGTATGGAATTCCCAACCTGGGGCTTCTTTCTAATTAGCTGTAATATGACAATCCAAAGTGATTTTTTTTTTGTCGCTGTTATTTGATCGCCTTTCTATGAAAGTGTGGGATCAACACGGTTTCCCCTCCCCCTCATTGAATTTCTTTTCACATCTCTCTCTTGTCAGAGAGTTGTCACTTTCCCCTCGCTTTCCATTGGCATGCATTCAACACCACTGCTTAGCTACAGCTACAGCCTCAACTTCCACTTCATTATGTAGTGCGTAAAATTATCACTGGATTCATTTCAAGCGCATAGCATGGAGAGCAGCTCATCTCATCATAGCTGGTCTGCGTCAGTGTCAGCGTCGTCATGCTTTATGCTTTGCCATTCTAATTTGATTTATTTTGTAGTCTTCTTACCCTCTCCGTAACTCTTCCCCTACTCTTAGGTTATATGGAAAACATTGCTTCCACTTCTAATATCGCTCGTGAGCAATTTGAAAGTGTCATCATTAGTGTGAAGTGGAAAATTGGGGAGAAGGGGAAAAAAGGAGAAGGGGAGAAGGAGAGAATGAATAGATCAATGGATGGCTGAATAATTTTCCATATAAGTAAATATATTTGTAGCTATGTTTGTATGTCCCTCATTTGATGTATTTCGAATGGGGTTCTACTTTGGTGATTTCTGCTGCTGTTTCTACTGTTGTTGTTTTTGTTCTTGTTGCTCTTGTCATTATTTATAATAACATCCAACATTATGCGTGTAGAGATCTAATGATGTATGGATGGATGGACGGACGGTCGGTCGGTTCTATCTTTTGATTTGAAATCATAATTGATCCAGTTACAGATGTTTGTTAGAGGGGGTCGCAATTTGGAAATTTAAAAATGAAAATTTAATAAATATATAAAAAAAAATAAAAAAATAAAAGAAAAAATAAATTTATATAAACAAAAAAAAAATATAGGAAAAAAATTAAAACAAAAAAATAAAAAAAATATAAATAAAAAAATAAAAAAAATATATTAAAAATTAGATAAAAAATAAAATATATATAAAAAAAGTGTGCTCCTCAAAATTTTAAAATTAAAAAGAAAATAAAATAGAAAAATGAAAACAAAAAAAATTAATAAAAAAATATATATACAAAAAAAAAACAAAAAATAAATAAAAATGAAAAAAAAAATAATAAAAAAAAAACAAATTAAAAATAAATAACAAAAATAAAAAATAAAAAACAGAAATATTACAAGAGGTGAAGGAAGAGAAGGAAAAAAATAAAAGAAACAAAAAAATAAATAAAAATAAAATATATATGAAAAATAAAAAAGTCTGCCACTCAACATTTAAAAATTGAAAAAAAATAAATTAAAAAATTAATTTAAATAAAAAATAATTCAAAAATAAGATATATATATAAAAAAAAAATTTAAAAATTTAAAAATTAAAACAAAATAAAATAAAATAATTAATAAAAAGCAAAAAATAAATAAAAATAAAAAAATAATAAAAAAGTAAAACAAATTAAAAATAAAAAAAACAAAAAAAAATAAAAAATAAGAAAAAAATATATAACAAGAGGTGAAGGAAGAGAAGGAAAAAACAAAAAATTAAAAAAAAAAACAAAAAAAAAATAAATAATATAACAATAATAAAAAATAAAAAAGTCTGCTCCTCAAAATTGAAAAATTGAAAATAAAAAATAAAATAAAAAAATTAACAAAAAAAAAAATAATTAAAAAATAAAATATATATACAAAATAAAAAAGTCTGCTCCTCAAAATTTAAAATTAAAAAAAAAAGAAATAAAAAAATTAATAAAAAAATAAATAAAAATGAAAAAAAAATAATAAAACAAATTGAAAATAAAAAACAAAACAAAAATAAAAAATAAGAAACACAAATATTACAACAGGTGAAGGAAGAGAAGGAAAAAAATAAAATATATATATAAAAAAGAAAAAAGCCTGCTCCTTAAAATTTAAAAAAAAATAAAATAAAGGAATTAAACAAAAAAAAAATAAATAAAAAATATATATAAAAAAACAAAAAATAAATAAAAAATATATAAAAAAAAACAAAAAAAATAAAAAATAAAACAAATAAAAAACTGGTTGCAGTTTCAGCAATTAAAAAAAAAAAATACAAAAATAAATAGATTACAAAAATAAACAAAAAAAAACAAAAATAAAACAGTAATAAATAAAATTAACAAATAAAAACTTAAAAAAATAGAAATAAAAAAATAAAAATAAATAAATAAAATTATAAAAAATAATCTGTTCCTCAAAATATATCTCAGCATCTCTTAGAATTCCCACTTTTATAAAAAAAAACTAAATATCGTTTCCTAATAAAAAATAATTACTTTTTCTTTTTCTGACAAAAAAAAATTAATTTAAAAAAATTAATTAGAAATGTTAATTTATATAAAAAAAACTTCAGTTACTTGGGCTCTGGAGCATGATTTTTTTTTCAATTTTTATTAGAGATTCCAATTTTAAATCCAAAAAAATTAAAATAAAAAAATAAGCATCTCTTAAAATTCCATGGCTCCCTTTATTTTTAAATTTGAAATTAACTTGTTTCCCCAATAAAAATTAATGACTTTTTAAAGTTATTTAAAGCAAAACCATGCCCTTTTTATGCTGATAGACTCTGAAATTTTTATTAGAGACTCCAATTTTAAATTAAAAAAAAAATGAAAATTAATAGGAATAAAAAACAAAAGAAAACAAAAAAATATATTCTGCTCCTCGAAATATATCTCAGCATCTCTTAGAATTCCCACTTTTATAAAAAAATTAATTAACTTGTTTCCCTAATAAAAAAAATAATTACTTTTTAATTTCTTTTCTTTCTTAAAACCATTCCCTTTTTGGGTTTATGGACTCTAAAACATATTTTTCCAATTTTTATTAGAGATTACAATTTTAAATTTAAAAAAATGAAAAGTTAAAAAATTAATAAAAAAAGCAAAAGTAAAAAAATAAATTAAAAAAACAAAAATAAATAAAAAATAAAAATAATACAAAAATAAATAAAAAATTGAAATAATAAAAAAATAAATAAAAAAAATAAATAAAAAAAATAAATAAAAAAAAAAATTTTATATTATAAATAAAAAAATAATAAATAAAAATTTTTTGCTCCCCAGCATCTCTTAGAATTCTCATTTTTATATAAAAAAACTGAAATTAACTTGTTTTTCCTAATAAAAATTTTTTCCAAAACCATCTCCCTTTTTTGTTGATGAGCTCTGGAACATAAATTCTTTCCAATCTTTATTACAGATTTCAATTTTAAATTTAAGAAAAAAAAAATAAAAAACATATAATAAAAAAAATATTCTGCTCTCCAAAATTCTCACCAACTACCAGCATCTCTTGGAATTCCCACTTTTCTAAAAAAAAAAAAAAACACTTTTAAATTAACTTGTTTTTCCTAATAAAAATTAATTACTTTTTAATACTTTCCCAAAACCATCCCCCTTTTATGACTGATGGACTCTGGAGCACGATTTCTTTCCAATTTTTATTGGAGATGCGCCGCTCATGATTTGTTGTTGTTTGTGTTCTGGTTGTTGGTATTGTTTGCACTCATTTGCTCATTTGCCTGATTCGTCGGCTTCGGTCAATTGAATTGAAGTCATGTGTGCTCGGTGATCTGATTAGGATCACTGAATGACTACTGACGCACTCACTCGCAAAAAAAGGAGACAAAAAATCAACATTTCGAGGGGCTCAAACTCCAGAACCCGCTGTTTAGGTTTCAGTATGCATGCATCATTCTGTGTATATTCTATATAGCTATGGAAGGTGATCTACAGATAGGAGGTCCTCACAAGGCTTGCGATATATAAAAGATCCATAAGGGTTCTCCATATTGAAGACTTTTGGAAGAATTCCTGAGAATTTGGAGACGCAGGAACTTTAGAAGCTTTAGAAGGCCTTCTACAGATAGGTGATCTTCACAAGGCTAGGCGATATATGCAAGGCCCCTGAAGGCTCTCTATATTGAAGGCATTCGGAAGGATTCCTGAGAATTTAACTTTTAAGGCCTTTCTTTAGAAAAAGAGAAGATGGTCGTTTAAATGAGATCAGCGACGAACCCTGAAAAGGATTTCAAAAATATTTCGGGTGGCAAATGGACTCCAGGCACCCTCTGCTTAGGTTCCCGGACACAGATGGCATTCTGACTATCTTCTAAATAGCTTTAAAAGGCCGTCTATAGATAGGTGATCTTCACAAGAATTACTATCTATACACGACCTCTGAAGATTCTTTATATTGAAGACTTTCGGAAGGTTTTCTGAGAATTTGGAGCCCAACGGACTTTCAAGGACCTTCTCTAAAGAAAGAGAAAAAATAAAATGGATTTTGAAGCTGTTTCAGGAGGTGAAGAGCCATCTCGAAAAAAAATACTTTTCCAATATAAAAAATTTCAGAAAATTAACCATTTCGCAGGAACTAGGTCTCCAGTTCATCTACTAGGTTCCTGCATAAAGATTGCATTCTGAAGATCTTCTACAGAAAAAAAATCCCTCATAGCCCTATTGGAATAGAGGTTCAATATATGATAGTCTATTATATTAATATTAAGGTCCCTTAGTAATGGGAGGTCTGCAGAGGTCTTCCTGGATATAAGAGGGCCGGGTCCCTCCGTAATTTTAGATTAAATTTGATATTGAGGTCTCTGTTGGTAGTTGGAATTGAGATATGGAGGTGGTTTCGAAAATGTGTACTATATTTGTACGAAAATTACTAAATGGTACTAAATTTGGTATTGGGTGAAGAAATAGAGATTAAATTCTGAAATTTGATATTTAGATAACTGTTGGTGTCTAGCATTAAGATATGGAACGATTTTAGATAAGTGTACTGCAAGTGCACGAAAAGTACTAAATAGTACTATATTTGGTACAATTTGTTTTGTTTGGCAAATAGATAGTGCCTGAGATCTGAAATTTTGTATTAGAGTCGCCGCTCATGTGTAGCCCGGACATATGGAGATGGTTTCGAAAATGTGTGTTCTAAAATTGTACGAAAATTACTAAATGGTACTATATTTGGTAATGAGTGAAGGTATAGGAATAAAATTCTGAAATTTGATATTCAGTTTTCCAATGGTACCTCTGTATATTTTCAACAGGAAAATATTACTGAACATTGTTTTCCTTAAGGAAAAAAATCGTTCTATGGAAAACGCTGTAGAATTGTGTTTTTATATACGTTTTTTTTAGAAAACAAAATTAGCTGAAGAGAATTTGTCTGTTATAAGACTTCGTATAAATAAAGCTTTCAATTATATTTCTTAGGGTTCCGCAGTTAGATAGTTGGATTATTATAATTAATAATTTAAAAAAAAATCCAAAATATTTGATTTTATTCCCAAATAATTTTTAATCAGCAATTTTTTTAAATCAGCAATTTTTATGAAAAACAAAATATCAATTTTTTTCCTTTAAAAAAATAAAAATTAAAAAAAATAAAAAAATTAAAATAAAAAAATTTAAAAAATAAAAATAAAACCCCAAAATATTTTATTTAATTCCCAAATAATTTTTAATCAGCAATTTTTTAAATCAGCAATTTTTATGAAAACCAAAATTTCAATTTTTTTCCTTACAAAAAAAAATTAATAAAAATAAAGAAAATAAAAATAAAAAAAATTATAAAAATAAAAAAAAAATTAAAAAAATAAAACCCCAAAATATTTGATTTTTTTTTCCAAATAATTTTTAATCAGCAATTTTTATGAAAACCAAAATTTCAATTTTTTTTCTAAAAAAAAATTTAAATAAAAATAATAAAAAAATAAAAATAAAACCCCAAAGTATTTGACTTTTTTCCCAAATAATTTTTTATCAGCTATTTTTTTAAATCAGCAATTTTTATGAAAACCAAAATATCAATTTTTTTCCTTTAAAAAAATAAAAATAATAAAAAAATACAAATAAAAAAATAAAAATAAAAAAATTAAAAAAATAAAACCCCAAAATATTTGATTTTATTCCCAAATAATTTTTAATCAGAAATTTTTTTAAATCAGCCATTTTTATGAAAACCAAAATTTCAATTTTTTTTCTTAAAAAAAATTAAAATAAAAAAATAAAAATAATAAAAAAATACAAATAAAAAAATAAAAATAAAAAAATTAAAAAAAAATAAAAATAAAACCCCAAAATATTTGATTTTATTCCCAAATAATTTTTAATCAGCAATTTTTTTAAATCAGCAATTTTTATGAAAACCAAAATTTAATTTTTTTTCCTTTAAAAAAATACAAATAAAAAAAATAAAAATAAAACTCCAAAATATTTGATTTTATTCCCAAACAATTTTTAATCAGAAAGTTTTTTAAATCAGCAATTTTTATGAAAACCGAAATTTCGATTTTTTTCCTAAAAAAAATAAAAACAAAAAAAAATAGAAATAAAAAAATAAAAATAAAAAAAAAATAAAAATGAAACCCCAAAATATTTGATTTTATTCCCAAATAATTTTTAATAAGCTATTTTTTTTAAATCAGCAATTTTTATGAAAACCAAAATTTCAATTTTTTTCCTTAAAAATAATAAAAATAAAAAAAATACAAATAAAAAAATAAAAATAAAAATAAAAAAAATAAAAATAAAAAAATTAAAAAAATAAAAATAAAACCCCAAAATATTAGATTTTATTCCCAAATAAATTTTAATCAGCTATTTTTTTAATAAAAAAAATTCATTTTTTTATTCTTCGTTGGATAGTTGATTTTATTCCCAAAATATTATTAATTTAGCAATTTTTGATGAAAACCAAATATTCCATTTTTTTTTCTTAAAAATAAAATACAATACGAATAATAAAAAAGTAAAAATAAAAAATAAATGAACTTAAATCCAAAAATACTTTATTTTATTCCCAAAATAATTTTAATTCAGCAATTTTTTATGAAAAACTAAATTTTCAATTTTTTCCCAAAAAAAAAGGAAATAATAAATCTCAAAAATCAAAAATATTGTATTTTCAATAAAAAAAAAAACCCGCCACAACCAAAAGGTATCTGTTTTTCTACTCGTTAGTAGATTATTGTCAATATTTTTGTTTGATTTTTCAATTTTTGTTTCCAATTCACTTGTTGCAGCGGCGGCGTACATTCACCGCTCGTTTTTCTCCAATCTATTTTTTTTTTTGTGGCCAATAATTTGGGATTTGTATAACCAAAAAAAAAATCGAAATAACGTAAATAAATAAAATTAAAAATAAAAACATACATCATTAAACGGTGCGGAATGCTTCGCCAGGCCAACCAGCCAGCCAGCAATTCAAACATCGAAAAAAATTGCCATGTCATGCCATGCATTTGTCTCTAAAGTCACTCTAATGATGGCTTGTTTTGGCCGCGGTAATGACGAAAAACTGGTGATCTACGGTGATCGCCAATCGTATTGACAATTTTGATTGGTTTTATGAAGGCTACAGCAAAACGCTTAACAATTCCAACACTTGTAGTGGTTTTTTTTTTTGGGAGAGACAGTTTTTCTTTGCAGCCCCAGCACTCCCCATTTGCCGATGCTGATGGTGGTTGTTGGAGCTACGGCAACAAAGGCCTTTGCTGTTCATCGTTTACAACAAAGTTTCGATTTAGACTAGCCGAGCATAGACCGGGCAATGTTGTTGGATGGATGAATCAATGGAGGCTGATGATGTTGTCGATGGCTTCTTTGGCTTCGTTGACGCTGAAGCACATCTTGGTGGCGATGAAGATGATGGTGGTGCTGATGATGATGGCGTTAAAGTTCAATGACCAAAAAACCAACTAACATTTTTTTTTTCGAAATTTCCCCCTCTTCACAAAAAGACGATGGGTGTTGTTGTTGTTGCATGTATGTTATTGTTATGATTGTTCAATATAGAAAAAACAACAACAACAACGAAGAAAGAAGACAACAATGGTTGGCCATTGTGTGACGTTGATTACGTCGAGATCATTATCATGATTATTATTATGTTAATAATATGTTTAATTTTTGCTGGATGGTTGTTGTTTTTTGTTGTTGTTAGTTCGTTCGTCTTCTCTTGGTGGCTATTCGCTTTCATCAACTCCACAAATCGTTTCGATGTCAAATGACGATTTCTTTCAATGCGGATTATGTGAGGAGATTTTGTTTTTAATGATGGCATTTTTTTTGATGGGTATGGAGGAGAGATCTGTGAGTGATAGCCGAAAATGAGAAAAGGAAACAAGTGTTCCTTGATATCCATAATGGGGAAGGAGTTAACTTCCTATGGAAATTTTGCAGGTGATTAGAGGTGGTGTGATATTTTCCTTTTTTTTTTTTGGCTGTACAACAAAATTGAATTTTTGCAATAATTACAGGAGAAAATCCAGCAGATTATGAAAGTAAAGGTAAAAATAGAATACTCCTGAAACGACGATTTTAAAGTTCGCATCGTAAAGTTACCTAAATAAAGGGGGAAAAGTTCATCCTTCCTTCATATTTTTTTTAACATTTTCGAATTAAAATTCCTCAGAATCCATGAATTTTAGGTATATAGTGTCTTCGGCAATATTGCAGATAACAATACGAGAAATATTTTGTTCGTACATTTGAACTCTCAAACAAGTCTCCAAAGGGGTCTTTTTGGCAATTTTTTGAAAATATCGTTAGAAAACTTTAATCCGGATTGTCGCAAGCAAGATTCCTCGGAATCCGTACATTTTAGGTATATAGTGTCATGGGCAATATTGCTAATAAAAATACGAAGATTATTTTGGTAGAAAATTGTAACCCTCCAGCGAGTCACCAAAGGGGTCTTTTGGGTCCTTTTTGGAAAATATGCTTAAAAACTCCTCTTAAATGGCAATGTAACGCGGCAAAATATTCTACAAAATTATTTGTCATCAAATTTCACTATAGACCCTAGAATACATCAAGAGTCTATATCTTACCTAAAAGCCAGGAATTCATATATAAAAATACATTTTTCTCGGACTGTTTTCGACTGAACGCTGGAAAGTAATATAAAATTGGTTTTACGCAGAAGGTGTCAAAGGAAGACATATTTTTCATCAAATTTCACTATAAGCCACCGAAGAAAAGAAAACTCTAATCGCAATGCATAAAAAAATATTTGCATCAATGCTCCCAAAAATAACCACCCGAAAATATTCCCTAATTTTTTAATCAACTTTTTCCCCGGACTTTTTTCGAGTGGACGCCGAAAAGTAACATAAAATTTCGTTCTAGACAGAAGATGTCAAAAGAAAAAATATTCTACACAACATTTCACTATAAGTCACCAAAGAAAAGAAATCTCTAATTCCGCTGCTTAACGAAAAAAAAAATATTTGCAAAAAAAACTGAAAATAATTCCTTATATTTTTGAGCGATTTTTTTCCCGGACTTTTTTCGAGTTGACGCCGGAAAGTAGTATAAAATTTTGTCTTAGGTGTCAAAGAAAGTAGTATAAAAAGAAGATATTCTACACTAAATTTCACTATAAGTCACCGAAGAAAAGAAATCTCTAATTCCGCTGCTTATCAAAAAAAAAAAAACATTTGCAAAAAAACTGAAAATAATTCCTTATAATTTGAGCAATTTTTCCCTGACTTTTTTTGAGTTGACGCCTTAAAGTAACCTAAAATTTCGTTTTTGGCAAAAGGTGTCAAGAGGAGAAATATTCTACACAACATTTCATTAGAAGTCACCGAAGAAAAGAAATCTCTAATTCCGCTGCTTATAAAAAAATGTAAAAAAAAACTTAAAATAATTCCTTATATTTTTGAGTAATTTTCTCTCGGACTTTTTTTGAGTTGACCCCTGAAAGTAACATAAAATTTCGTTTTTGGCAAAAGGTGTCAAAAGAAGAAATATTCTACACAACATTTCACTATAAGTCACCGAAGAAAAGAAATCTCTAATTCTGCTGCTTATCAAAAAAAAATTTGCAAAAACTGAAAATAATTTCTTTATATTTTTAAGTTATTTTTTCTCGGACTTTTTTCAAGTTGACGCCGGAAAGTAGTATAAAATGTCGTTTTTAGCAGAAGGTGTCAAGAGATGAAATATTTTACACAAAATGTCACTATGAGTCACCGAAGAAAAGAAATCTCTAACTCCGCTGCTTATCAAAAAAAAAAAATATTTGCAAAAAAACTGAAAATAATTCCTTATAATTTGAGCAATTTTCCCTGACTTTTTGAGTTGACGCCTTAAAGTAACATAAAATTTCGTTTTTGGCAAAAGGTGTCAAAAGAAGAAATATTCTTCATCAAATTTCACTATAAGTCACCGAAGAAAAGAAATCTCTAATTCCGCTGCTTATCAAAAAATATTAGCAAAAAAACAACTAAAAATAATTCATTATATTTTTGAGTAATTTTTTCCCCGGACTTTTATCGACTGGAGGCTGAAAAGTAACCTAAAATCTCGTTTTTGGCAAAAGATGTCAAAAGAAAAAATATTTTTCATCAAATTTCACTATAAGTCACTGAAGAAAAGAAATCTCTAATTCCGCTGCTTATCAAAAAAAATATTTGCAAAAAATTGAAAAATAATTTCTTATATTTTTAAGCTATTTATCTCGGACTTTTTTCATGTTGACGCCGGAAAGTATTATAAAATTTCGTTTTTGGCAGAAGGTGTCAAGAGATGAAATATTTTACACAAAATTTCACTATGAGTCACCGAAGAAAATAAATCGCTAATTTCGCTGCTTATAAAAAAAATATTTGGAAAAAAAATTAAAATAACTCCTTATATTTTTGAGCAATTTTTCCTCGGACTTTTTCCCAGTTGACCCCTGAAAGTAACCTAAAATTTCGTTTTTGGCAGAAGGTGCCAACATATAAAATATTCTACACAACATTTCACTATAAGTCACCGAAGAAAAGAAATCTCTAATTCCACTGCATTAAAAAAAAGATTTGCAAACAAAACGGAAAATAATTCCTTAAATTTTGAGCAATTTTTTCCCCGGACTTTTTTTGAGTTGACGATTGAAAGTAATATAAAATTTCACTGTAGGCAAATTGTGTCAAAAGAAAAAATATTCTACACAACATTTCACTATAAGTCACCGAAGAGAAGAAATCTCTGATACCAATCCATATCAAAAAATATTTGCATAAATGTCGCCAAAAAATCGAGAAACTATTTTCTAATTTTTTTGATCAATTTTTTCTCGGACTGTTTTTGTGTTGACCCCTGAAAGTAACCTAAAATTTCGTTTTTGGCAGAAGGTGTCAGAGGAAGAAATATTCCCCAGAACATGTCACTATAAGTCACCAAAGAAAAGAAATCTCTAATTCCTCTGCTTATCAAAAAAATATTAGTAGAACCGAACTTTTTTCGACTGAACGCTGAAAAGTAACCTAAAATCTCGTTTTTGGCAAAAGATGTCAAAAGAAAAAATATTTTTCATCAAATTTCACTATAAGTCACTGAAGAAAAGAAATCTCTAATTCCGCTGCTTATCAAAAAAAAAATATTTGCAAAAAAATTGAAAAATAATTTCTTATATTTTTAAGCTATTTTTTCTCGGACTTTTTTCATGTTGACGCCGGAAAGTAGTATAAAATTTCGTTTTTGGCAGAAGGTGTCAACAGATGAAATATTTTACACAAAATTTCACTATGAGTCACCGAAGAAAAGAAATCGCTAATTTCGCTGCTTATAAAAAAATATTTGGAAAAAGAAACTTAAAATAATTCCTTATATTTTTGAGCAATTTTTTCCCCGGACTTTTTTCGAGTTGACGCCTGAAAGTAACATCAAATTTCGTTTTAGGCAGAAGATGTCAAAAGAAGAAATATTCTACAGAACATTTCACTATAAGTCACCGATGAAAAGAAATCTCTAATTCCGCAGCTTATCAAAAAATATTAGCGAAAAAAACAAAAAATAATTTTTTATATTTTGAGCAATTTTTCCCCCGGACTTTTTTCGAGTTAACGCATCAAAGTAACATAAAATTTCGTTTTACGCAAAAGGTGTCAAAAGAAGACATATTCTTCATCAAATTTCACTATAAGTCACCGAAGAAAATAAATCTCTAATACCGCAGCTTATCAAAAAAATATTTGCAAAAAAACTGAAAATAATTCATTATATTTTTGAGCAATTTTTCCCCCGGACTTTTTTCGAGTTAACGCCGGAAAGTAGTATAAAATTTCGTTTTACGCAGAAGGTATCAAAGAAAGAAATATTCTTCATCAAATTTCACTATAAGTCAGTGAAGAAAAGAAATCTTTAATTTCGCTGCTTATCAAAAAAAATATTTGCAAAAAACTGAAAATACTGTCAAATTTTTTGATCAGTTTTTTCTCAGACTTTTTTCGAGTGGACGCCGGAAAGTAACATAAATTTCGTTTTACTCAGAAGTTGTCAAAAGAAGACATATTCTTCATCAAATTTCACTATAAGTCACCGAAGAAAAGAAATCTCTAATTCCGCTGCTTATCAAAAAAAAATATTTGCAAAAAAAACTGAAAATAATTCCTTATATTTGCAATTTTTCACCGGACTTTTTTCGAGTTAACGCCTCAAAGTATCATCAAATTTCGTTTTAGGCAGAAGATGTTAAAAGAAAAAAATTCTACACTAAATTTCACTATAAATCTCGGAATAAACTATACATCTAAGTATTATAGTTTTTAAGGAAATAACATTTGAAATTTATGTATTTTCATTTCTTTCCTAAGGTCTCCTTATTTTTGCTTTACCCACCATCTTCTCATTATCGAATATCAAAAAATTGTCACATTTTCTTCTTCCGGTATTTGGATGGCATCCCACCACACCTGTTACAGTTATGAAATTTGTTACCTTTCTCATTAGCCGCAGCAACAACAACAACAATCATGGCAAGGGAAGGCCATCCACATCCAGATCAGCAACATCATCGTCGTATTGATTTTCGCCTGAATGGCTTCAATGATAGCAGCAGCATCGGTATCGCCGTATCCATATGATCACCTAATCAATTACCCGGCTACGCTTCTTGTCCTCCTCTCTCTTTCTCTCTCTCACTCAGGTATTGCACTCCAGCGGCTCCAAAGAATTTCAAGTATGTTTCACTTTTTATCCTTCACTTGGCACCATGACGAAGTGGTGGTGGCCAAGGTGGTGGCGGTTTAGTCTCAGCCCGGCAAAGAAATTCCAAACGTGAAGAAGAAAACATTCCAACAAATGGCCAGCCACATGAAATTCCAAGAGTGTGTGTGTGTGCGTGCGTTTTTCGGGTAATGATGATGCCCCATTGCTTGGAAGTAAAATGAGCTTTTTGTGGAGTCAGCCCGCCAGCCAGCTGTTTTCACCATTTCCAACCTAAGTGTAATATTATAAGGCTCCAAATGCTGGTAGGGGGTGGTCCATGTTGTAGAGGGGGAGGGAGGTAGGGTGTTTAAATATCTGTAGATTATGTATCATCCCCAAGAGCTGGTGTTGTTTTTGTTGTCTCTTGATAACCCAACTTTCAGGCGACTCTTGGTGATGAAGCCAAGCCAAGCTGAGCCGATGCTGATGATGATGGTGGTGTTGCTGTTGCTGATGTTATTACTGGAATCTGTGATGCGTGTCGACGTCGTCTAGTTGCCTCGTCGTTCGCTTTGCCGTATCCATCTCCGTTAGTTTTGTGTAATTCAATCCGTTTTTTTTTTGAGATTTTCAAAATCGTTTTTTAAAGGCCTCCTCTGCTATGCTGGCATTCTGGGCTAAAGTCGATCTGTTACTGCTTCTGCTGCTGCGGATGATGAAGGCGTTGTTGCTACTTTTTATTTGTCATGTTAAGCAGATGATTTTACGAGCAGTTTTTCTCGGCTTGAAGTCATAGCATAACTGCCTCATCTCTCCCCCTCGCCCCTCCCCCTCGCCCCTCCCCCCTCGCCCCTCCCCCCTCTCCCCTATTGCTATAAGGCGTCCATTAACATATACACCTTCACAAATGTTTAGTCAAACGTGGAATTTTTGTTGCTGAATGGAACGGAATGAACGAACGACGGACAGACAGACGGACGGACGAACGCACTGAAATTGTATCTAGATACCATACCAGTTCGAACTGTAAACAAAAATACGTATTGGCATCGAGACCAACGTCCTTCACCTCTTCCGATGCCTTGTAGGAAAAAAATCTGTGTAAACAGAGATCTTGGGTGTCGCATGCATGTGTACGTATGTGCTTGTGTGTGTGTGTACGACCTAACCTATCCGATATGAAATGTATCGCCTGCCAAGGTAACAACAGATGTTTTCTTTCTTTCCATTTTTCTGCCTAAAAAATTTGATATCCATATTTTCAAAAAAAAAAAAATATATTAATAATACAAAATGCTTTGCCTAGGCCAAAATCCAATCAAAAAACTTGAAAAATGTTCGATGAAATGAAATAAGTTTTTTTTATAGAAAAAGATTATTGCATTTAATTTTGTAATAACGAAACTTTGCTGAATTGGTATTTTCCTTACGAAAATTCTATAAATGAAAAACATGGCTGATTAGGAATAGTCTGATACAAATAATATGGACTGAATAAAGTTTATCTTAAAAAAAACGTAGCTAAAAATTTTCCATAAAAATAACCCTTATATTCGGATGTATTATATTGCGGAGAAATCTAATTTCGAAAATTTCCAAAATTTTGGAAGAGAGGAAGAATCTCCTCCTCTACTTACGTTACTCTGCATTGTAAAATTTCAAAACGCTGATACATGTGTCTTCTTGTTTTAGCTCTACTTTTAAAATCTGCTGGGGTTTCCCTGAAATTGTTATTTTTTGTCTTTATTTTATTTATTTATTTGTTATATTTATTTTATTTATTGTATTTTATTTTTTTATTTATTTATTTTATTTATTTATTTACTTATTTATTTATTTATCTATTTTATTTATTGTATTTATTTATTTTATTTATTCTATTTTATTTATTTTTATTTAGTTTATTTAGTTATTTTATTTATTATACTTATTTTATTTATTTTATTTATTTATTATGTTTATTTATTGTATTTATTTATTTTATTTATTTATTTATTTATTTTATTTATTCTATTTTATTTATTTTATTTATTTTATTTAGTTTATTTATTTATTTTATTTATTATATTTATTTATTTTATTCCATATATTTTATTTATTTTAATTATTTATTTATTTATATTATTTATTTTATTTTATTTTATTTATTTATTTTATTTTATTTTATTTTATTTTATTTATTTATTTTATTTTTTATTTATTTTATTTTCTTTTATTTATTATTTATTTTATTAATTCTATTTTATTTATTTTTTTATTTTATTAATTTTATTTATTTTAATTATTTTTTTATTTATTTTATTCATATTATTTATTTTATTTATGTTATTTTATTTATTTATTTATTTTATTTTTTTATTTATTATATTTATTTATTTAATTATTTTATTTCTTTTATTTTGTTTATTTATTTCATTTTTTTCTTAATTTTATTTATGTTATTTATTTATTTTATTTTTTTATTTATTATATTTAT